>NC_133326.1:471591442-471795782 GCF_042186555.1 Aquarana catesbeiana
TAGATATAATTATATTTTGCTACATTATTAAGATATCATTCTATTTTTGTCTATGAACATTTTATACTAAATGCAGAACTGAATGCATAACAACCATTAATAAAAACATCTCCTTATAGGAATTAAATAAATGTGTGGTTTGTTATTTCAAGGCTCAGTATCATTTTAGTTATAATTGTAAAAAAGTTGTTTACAGTGGCAATGGAGCTTATTTAGACATTTAAAATTACAATACAGTTGGCACTACAACTGCTCGACCATAACCTAGGAGACAGCCCAAAAGAAAGGCAAGCAATAAATATAATGCAAGATTTCATCAATAATTTTTTTATTGTCAAAAATTATATATCCTGGCCCATTGCAATGGCCCCCCTACCCATAAAATAATTAACATATTGCTGTCTAACTTGACGGGCACTTTGGGGGGCCAAGCCAGTACAGACAGTATCCAGGCCTGTAAGGTTGGCTTCTATTTGTCCGGCCTCAGGCCCAACTGTGCCTATATAATTTGGAGAATGCTTATTTAAAAAGTTGTGCAGAATGCAGCACGATAAAATGATAAAATTAAGTTTGTATTCCGCCAAATTAATGGCTGTTTGAAACAGGCGGAACCGGCTGGCCAGAATTCCAAACGCATTCTCAACCACTCTTCTAGCTCTGGCCAGCCGGTAATTAAAAACCCTCCTCTCCGGGGTGAGGGTTCTTTGGGGGAATGGCCTCATGAGGTGCTTGCTGAGAGCAAAGGCTTCATCGGCAATGAAGACAAAGGGGAGTCCTTCCACGTTATCCTCATCAGGTGGCAATCCCAGGCCACCACTCTGGAGACGCTGGCAGAACTCCGTCTGGGCAAATACTCCTCCATCCGACATCCGGCCATTCTTCCCCACGTCCACATATAAAAAATCATAGTGTGCCGACACCACCGCCATTAAAACAATACTGTGGAACCCCTTATAATTAAAATAATATGACCCCGAATGGGGTGGTGGCACAATGTGGACATGTTTCCCATCTATAGCCCCTCCACAATTGGGAAAGTCCCAACGGCTGGCAAAATGGGATGCCACAGTCTGCCATTCCTGTGGCGTTGAAGGAAACTGGGAAATCAAACAAGAAAACCAAAATCAATTAATTTGGAAGCTAACATTGCAAGAAAATTAGACAATTAAAAACATTATTCCCCAGCATCAGTATAACATTCAATAATTTAATTGTTCTGGAATAACTAATATGGAAAGGCACACTTATCAGATTGCTCACCCCCTCTGATGGAACATTGATTACATTTTAGGGGGTTGTGAAATCCCTAAAAAAGATTACTTTTAGGACACGCAGGAATTTAGGGACTAAAAAGGCTACAAGACTGCAGTTGTCGCACTCTGCAGGTGCAGTTGCTAACCAGCTTACAGTAAATGAGGTAATGTAAAAAGGCATTCATGTTGCAAGGAGTACACAATCACAGGCAAGGGCAATTAATGAAAACACTTTGAGGCTTGCATATGATTTGATGATGGAAATCAGCAGAGCTTCTGCTCATTTACTAAAGCACTGGAACAAATGCACTTGTAGAGTGCACATGCATTTTGCAAAGTGCAACATATATTTGCTTTAGACAAATCAACACCACAGAACATTCCAGCAAATTTTAACGAGGGTGGGGGTGGGGGGGTTGTGAAATCTAGATAATTGCTCATTAGCAGCACACTATTTGGAGTGAGTTTAGGTGGGGGGGGGGTTGTGAAATCTAGATAATTGCTCATTAGCAGCACACTATTTGGAGTGAGTTTAGGTGTGTGGGGGGGGGGGGTTGTGAAATCTAGATAATTGCTCATTAGCAGCACACTATTTGGAGTGAGTTTAGGTGGGGGGGGGTGGGGGGGTTGTGAAATCTAGATAATTGCTCATTAGCAGCACACTAAATACACTCAAACAAAATACATTCCAAATGAGTAGACTAGGTGGATATGTTCCCATCACTTCATGCTGGGAAGGTTATTGAAGGAAAATATACATGCATGACAAAAAATAACAGGAAAAAATTCCAGCATGTGTGAGGATAAAAAGGGGACATTCACACTATATTGCAATGATGGTAAGTAGTGTTTGAAGCAAGAAATACATCACATTATCAAAGATTACATAAAAGAACATGTGATGCTAATAAAAGAAAAATATCTTACCTTAATATAGTCCTTCTGCAGGACCTGTATGATGGCAGAACAGGTCTCTGGGATAATGATCCCCAGAGCCTGGGGGGAGATGCCTGTCGAGAACTTAAGGTCCTGCAGGCTTCTCCCTGTGGCCAAATACCGCAAGGTAGCGACCAGCCTCTGCTCCGGAGTGATGGCTTGCCTCATGCAGGTATCCTGCCTGCTGATATAGGGGGTCAGCAAAGCCAACAAACGGTCAAAAACGGGGTCCGTCATCCGGAGAAAGTTCCTGAAATCCTCAGGATTATTCTCACGGATCTCACGGAGCAAAGGCATGTGACAGAACTGGTCACGCTGAAGCAACCAATTCTTGGTCCATGAACTCCTCCTCGCCCTGTTCATGGACTGGACTTGGGCTGAAGAATAAACTACAGCACCAAGCACATACAATGCACGAGCTCTACGACGAGTACGTACAGGTAACATGGCTTCAAAACGGTCGGCTGGTCAGAACGCACTAAACAGAACGCACTGAAGAACAGCAAGGCCTGTGAAGAACGACCTGAAAATCAGGAACGAGCGGGCAATAAAACAAAGATTTCTCAATGCCAACTGACCAAACGCACTGAAAAGCAGATACAAACCTCACAAGCACAGACTGAACAACAGTTAAAACGAACTGAAAAATACGAGTCTCACAAGCGCGAATCGTCTCTCACCAAACTTCTACTAACACGAGATAAACACGAGATTAGCAGAAGGAGCCCAAAGGGTGTCGTACGGGCTATTGAACTTCCGTTTTATAGTCTCGTCGGACTTGGTGTACGTCACCGCGTACTAGGCTGTCGTACTTTTGTGTGGTCGTGTGTGTGTAAGTCCGTTCGTAAGAAAGTCTGCCGCAAGTCCGCTGAAGGTACGTCGGAAGTATGTCGGACAGGCTGTCGGACTTTTGTAGACGAAAAGTCCGACCGTGTGTACGCGGCATAAGGCTTTTAATAAGGGTGTCCAGGATTAGCGCAGCACCATTTAATATTTTTATGTCCCTTTAAGGTTCGGTTTGCACCTGTATCCGGTGCATGCAGCTTCTCCTTAGTACTGTTATCAGATTTTATACCTGTTAGCGCGGGAATAACTCCTTTATTCTATTATAATTGTGACAGACCTAGCCGGGAGAGAGACTTTTGGAGGGGACTGAATGCTAGCCTCTTGCCAATCGATCGTGGGCCCTGGCATTTGGGGGAACGGTGCTTATTGTGAGCTGTATGCCTGGGGACCCTTCAGGTGGTATTACTGTGGATTCGAGTCCTGGTCCCCCAGGACACACAGACTCTGGGGACCCTGGATTTGCCATATTAGAAATAGTGGCTGATTCATAATGCTGGGACAAATACTGTTAGGAGATGCTGATGTCAATTCCAGCCACCTGTCTGTCTGTTGCCTGCTAGAATGTGTATTGTAAATAAGTCTCTAGTATGGGATCTAAGAGTCATTAGATCCCCATTGTTGTTTGTGTTAATTAACTCTGCTATTGTGATAATGTTGATTGGGTTTTCTGAGCTACAAGACGGCCAGTCTGACCTAAAGGTCATGTCTGAGTCATCTAGGCTGTCTAAAGGGATTCGTTAATTAGCCCATGTTAATTAGGTTTCTGGTCACAGGTGTATGTTCAGAGTAATATGAGCAGGAGGTATACACCTCCTCTTTTACTGTATAAAAGAGCCTGTATTTTTCAATAAAAGAGATTCCTGGTTGAACTTACATACAGCCTGCCTGATGTTTGTTCTGAGCTACACAACTGGATTAGAGCGGCACATAGCTGTAGTACTAGGTCCGGAGCATCGGATGACCGAACCATCAGATGTTGCGATCGGCAATCTGATTATATAGCTGCAGAGGAGTGTCAGGAGAGTGGAACTGAGCGAGCAGGGGCTCGTTATATTGGTTGGCAGCTGTGGGATTTGCTCTCCAGTTACTGGGACACTCCAAACCAGCCTGCAGGAGAGCCATGCTGAAAGACTTACTTGAGAGCCGTGGAGGGAATGGTGGGATTGTGCTTCCTTGCCGTGAACACATCCAAACCATCACCTGGATCCAAGGTCCAGATAGCAGGAGAGGAGAGGTACAGATAAAAGCCACCATGGAAGAGGAATTCAGAAGGAGGTTGCGAGAGATGCAGATACAGCACAGAGGACCAGTATCAGAGCAGGTCCTGCTAGGATGGTTTGATTCTATCCACTGCAAACTCTGGAAGGAAGCGCTAGCCCGTGAGCACCGAAACCAGGGAAAAGTTCTCCCCTCCATTCATGTAAGGTACTGGTCGCAGTATGAAGTGCGAATGCTGTTATTGGGGGAACAGCTGAACCAGGAGTGGACAGCCGAGTTAAGCAGGCTGATCCGGGCAGAAATGCGGTTGGACGAGAGCTACAGAGCTCTCCTGTGGTATGTAACCCAAGTGTGCCCGTGGACAGCGGATGACAGCCCCACGGAAGGCTTTGACTACGATGGCCTGGGATTGTTATACTGGAGGCTTTCCGGGGACCCTGACTTTGGTGTGATCGGGAGTGGCATTTGGAGGAAATAATGGAGCACAGAGAGCGAAGACTGAATGTCTCAGAAGTCCACTGGGCACAGGAAGATTTGGAGTTTCTGACCGTTCAGGAATGGGAGCTTGAGATTGCCTACAGACAGCTGCTAGACTCTGCTCAGCAGCAGGGTGGGGCTCCCTTTGCCTGGGACTATCAGGAAATACCAGTTGACAACTCTGAAATCCTGGCTGAAGAGTTGACAATGTGGCAGAGTAACAGTGTGCTTTGCCAACCTGCCCCCGCAGCTATGGAGGCGGAGGTCTTATGGCTGATGCAGCAAGTGCTGACTGACCTTGATGAACCTGTTTCTGCATTGGATGATCTTGGATGGAGGAATGTGCCTGTCCAGCAGAATGCCAGAGAATCGGCAGTGGAAAATCTGGAGATCGCTATCCCCAAAGCTGAAGTGCTGACAACGGGGCAGAGCTCTGCTAACCTCTGCCCAGCACTGATAGCATCTTCTGGGTTCCAGGGACAGGAGATGGTGAACCTTTATCCCCAGACACCAGTTGCAGAGACAGGGAATTTAATAGACTTTTCTGCTGAGGAAGAACAACCTGGTGAGCCTCCAG
Organism: Aquarana catesbeiana; assembly: GCF_042186555.1. Lineage (NCBI taxonomy): Eukaryota > Metazoa > Chordata > Amphibia > Anura > Ranidae > Aquarana > Aquarana catesbeiana. Next base: position 471,596,750 of record NC_133326.1, read on the forward strand.
CAGAAGAAGAGCTGTTATTAGGGCCAAACTTCACTGTGCTCTGCCCAGCACCAACAGAAGTATCTGTGAAGTTACAAGGAACTTCCCCAGCTGAAGCGCTGGCAACCAGAGGGTCCAAGATCTCTGCCCTACACCTGCGCCGGTTCCGGAGGCTCAGGGTGAGAAGGAGGTGGTCACTTCCCAGCAGCAGATCAGGATACAGGGGGAGAAAAGAGAGGAGGTGTTCGTCGTCCCTCCCCAACAGTTGGCCAGGGTGGAGGAAGTGGTCTTTCCTCCCCAGCAAAGATCCGTGCACCTGGGAGACAGTAGCACAGACATATCATCCCAACATCCAGATGAGGGAATGGAAAAGGAAGCAGCCGGCTCACCTCTCCAATGGCAGCTACACAGTTTGATAGTGGAGGAAGCCAGCCTCCTGCCCGGTTAGCTGGAGCGGAGGATGCAGAGTTCCCAGCAGAAGTGCTGGCAACAGGGCAGAGTGCTACCAACCTCTGCCCAGCACCAGCAACAACTATAGAGTTCCAGGTAAGCGGGGCAGTTGGCCTCCCTCCCCAACAGTTAGCCAGAGCAGATGGTGTGTGGTTTCCAGCAGAAGGGCTGGCAACAGGGCCGAGTACTGCTTGCCTCTGCCATTAACTAATAGAGGATGGATTTCCTGTGAAGGTGGATGGGACATCAGTCTCCACCTGTATACCCCAGGGATGCTGGGCAGTCGGCCCAGATCCCCAACAGCATGACGGAGTGAGCCCAGACACCCTGTCTTCTCTCCAGCGGCAGAAAGGACTCCAGGGAGAAGGGCCAGTCCAGGCCTCTCCCCAGCGACAGATATGTTCTCTGAGAGAGGCAGAGGTTGGCTGGGTGAGTAATGCTTTGTTTGGAACAATTTGTTTGGGGTACTGTGTGGGGACAGGCATTAGAGGACTGAAACTACTGACTAACTTCGGAGTCAACCCGTCTGGGGTCTCCTCCTGTGTTAGTCTCCTGCTGAAAGGGGAGAAATGTGACAGACCTAGCCGGGAGAGAGACTTTTGGAGGGGACTGAATGCTAACCTCTTGCCGATCGATCATGGGCCCTGGCATTTGGGGGAATGCTGCTCTTTGTGAGCTGTATGCCTGGGGACCCTTGAGGCGGTACTACTGTGGATTCGGGTCCTGGTCCCCCAGGACACACAGACTCTGGGGACCCTGGATTTGCCATATTAGAAATAGTGGCTGATTCATAATGCTGGGACAAATACTGTTAGGAGATGCTGATGTCAATTCCAGCCACCTGTCTGTCTGTTGCCTGCTAGAATGTGTATTGTAAATAAGTCTGGAACCGAGCGAGCAGGGTTTGTTACAATAATAAAACAATATTGTTTACTTAAAAATGCCCATTACTATTTATGCCCTATAATACTATACAAAATACAAGTTGCTATCTCTATCCTGTAATTTTCTTTGCACACTAATGTCGGAAATACAGCTGGGTAAAACAAAAACGGTGATTCTTTTCTATACCCATTGAATATATACTGTAAATACTGCAGATTGCAACTTTACATCTATAGTTGTCTTTAGGTAATCTAAATATATCCTTCTGTTACTTCATTAACTGTTTATGAGGATGCTGGATTAGTTTGTAATTGTTGTTACTGAATGTCATTAATTTTGAGTCTTATTAAATAATGCCTTATTTTCACATACATCATGTATCACCTACAGCAAATCACATTTAATTTTTGAACAAAAAATAACCTTTCCCCAAGATTAAAACATGTTTATCTATGTCAATACGTACCAAATAATTTTGAACTCTTGCTCTGTTTTGTAACTAATGAAACTTTTTCAACATACAACACTAAATATTCAGTGTTATATGTATTCAAGAAATATACATACTAAAATGCATTACAGTATATTACAAAAAATAATAGTAACTTGTTTAAAAGGAATTATTTCTTTAGTACTGCAATTCCAAAGTTTGGCCTCAAAGGGCCGCTGTTTGACCAATAAATGTATAGAACTGGAACTCCACCAGTGTTTTCTTCAGTGAAACACACAGCAGGTCTGCAAGAGAGAAGACCAATTATTTTGTAATATAATTTCTAGTCAAAGTGCAACATGTTTGCTGTTATTTTCATGGACTGAGCAGCTTGGTACACCTTTCTTATTTTGCTGGACTATATTTCCCAAAAGGATTTTGGAGCAGATTTACATGAAAATAATGCCAGAGATGAAAGAACACTTAAAGGCAAACAAAGGAATCATATGGCAAGTAACATTTTTCTTCTTTTTTTCCTGGCTGTGTCATTCAGTCTCTGGTCAGACTCATTATTCCATTGTAGAAGAAATGAAAAAAGACTCTGTTATAGCAAATATTGCAGATGATCTTGGATTAGATATAAACAAATTGTCATCTAGAAAACTGCAGATTGTGTCTCATGTTTCAGAGAAATATTTTTATGTGAATCCAGGTAATGGAAATCTCTATGTGAGAGACAGGATAGACAGAGAGACACTGTGTGGATCAGCAGCTACCTGCTCTCTAATGTTTGATGCAATGGTTGAAAATCCTTTCTATTTTTTCAACATCAATGTAGAAATTCAGGACATAAATGATAATGCTCCAGTATTTTTTCATGACACCATTACTATAGAAATTGTTGAGTTTACGTTACCAGGAGCCAGATTTGCTTTACAAAGCGCAGAAGATCCAGATATTGGTATTAATTCTATACAGACTTACAAGCTTGGTGATAATCAATATTTTACATTGACTGAGACAAAAGGAGATGATGGGAGTACATTTCCAGGACTTATATTAGAGAAGCCTTTAGATAGAGAAACACAAAGTAATCATGAAATAATTCTAACAGCATTAGATGGAGGAAATCCTATTAGATCTGGTACTGTACTAATCAAAATAGTTATTGCTGATGCCAATGACAATGTTCCTAAATTTACACAAAATGTTTATAAAGTCAGTGTCAATGAAAATGCTCCCGTTAACTCGACTGTAATCATAGTGGAAGCAACAGACAAAGATGAAGGCACCAATGCACAGATCACTTACTCATTTAGTAAAAACTCAGAAAGCATTCATCATACAGGTATGTTTAGCATCAACTCTGCAAATGGAGAAATAAAAACAAACAGAAATTTTGATTTTGAGATGATAAAAAACTATGAACTATCTGTACAAGCCAAAGATGGAGGAGGCCTTTTTGCCCATGCCAAGGTGCTAATAGAAGTGATAGATGACAACGATAATGCTCCTGAGATAATCATTACCTCGTTATCCACTTCTATTCCTGAGGATTCTGAACCTGGAACAGTGATTGCTGTAATAAGAGTCAATGATCAAGATTCTGGGGAAAATGGAGAAGCCGATTGCCAGATTATAGAGAAGGTACCCTTTGAGTTAAATCTGTCATCTAACAGATTCTATAAGATAATCACCACGAAAACTGTAGATAGAGAAAATATTTCTAGCTATAATATAACTGTTGTAGCTACTGACAGAGGATCTCCTTCACTTTCCAGAAGAAGGACTATCAGATTAGAGATATCAGATATTAATGACAATCCACCAGCATTTATAAAATCCACGTATGTAACTTATGTATCAGAAAATAACTTACCAGGAGCCTCAATTTACAGTGTAAAAGCTTTAGATCCTGATGCTGGTGACAATGCTAAAATTATGTATTCAGTTTTTAATACTAACATAGAAGATCTCCCAGTATCCACTTATTTCTCTATTAATATAAAAACTGGAGTTCTATATGCTCAGAGGTCATTTGATTTTGAGCAAAACAAAGAGTTTATATTACAAGTGACTGCTAGAGACAATGGGTCACCATCCCTGAGAAGCAATGTCACATTACTTATTCGAATAGTAGATCAAAATGACAATGCACCGAAAATCCTGTACCCTCCCCCTGAAAATGGCTTAACTGTGTTTGAGATGGTCCCTTTTTCCTCTGAACCTGGATCTTTAATAACAAAGGTGGTTGCAGTGGATGAAGACTCTGGACATAATTCTTGGCTGTCTTATCATTTCATGCAAGTCTCTGAACCATTTTACTGTATCATTAACGAACATACAGGAGAAATTAGGACATCACGGGCCTTTCAAGAAAAGGATGTACTAAATCATAAAGTTGTGGTGTTGGTGAAGGACAATGGAGTCCCCTCTCTCTCATCTACTACAACCTTAAGTCTGGTTATTGCAGACAGTTTTCAACAAGTGGTTCCTAAAATTAACAGTCATGCTAATGATGGCAATCTTGATTCAAATCAGCAGCTATACTTAGTGGTTGCCTTAGCACTGATTTCCTTGTTATTTATTGTAACTATTATGGTGGTTATCATATCAAAATGCAGAGCATCAAAATCCCCAACAACCTCTTTTAGTACAAGTTTGTATCCTCCCATGGATCCCAGAGTGCTCTCCATGTATAGTGATGGAACATTATCACTCCCCTACCCATATAACTTCTGTGTGACTTTGGATTCAGCAGGCAATGACTTTACCTATGTTCCACCAAATCAAAATGTCCCTGTGGAAAATTTAATTGACACGGATGATTTAGGACATGGAAATGACAGTGTAAATAACCCATTGAAAACTAAGGGTATCGAGCAGGTAAGTCAACAATCATATTTATTTAATTTTTAACAATCATTATTTATCATACTTTACCCTTTAAATGTTGACTGCAGGTATCAGTGTCACTATTTAGTGTATTCTATTTTGTTATAACAAACAAGTGACAGTATCTTTGAACTCCATTAGTATGTGACTTGTGGTTGTATATGGGATTCATTCAGAACATTCACCAGTCACTAGCGGTGTGAGCATACATTTCATGTTCTGAATTAGCAGGACTTTACTGTTTTGGCTCATAACCACAAGGCTCTGTACTAGGTCATTCTATTTAACCTGTTTGTAAGTGATATAATTAAAGGTAGTATAACTGAAGGTTTGGTGAATAAGCTATGTCTATCGTATTTATCTGATGACACAAATTTTGGCAATAGGGTTGATATTCCTGGAGGTGTTTGTAATAAGAAGCATGATTTGGCATTGCTGGAAGATTGGTCAAAGCCGTGAAAACTGCAGTTCAATGTGTCTAAATGTAAAATATTGCAGCTAATGTTGGAGGTACAGAGTTAGCCAAAACTACAGCGGTTAAAGATTTGAGGGTACTTATTTCAGATGATTGCAAAATGAGCAAACTGTGGCAATGCAGTGGGAAAAGTGAATAGAAATCTAAAGTGTATAGATATTTAGTTAGACCTAATTTAGAATATTGTGTCCAGTTCTAGAGAGACCTCACATACAAAAAGATACTGATAAGAGACAGGCAATAAAAATAAAAGGTCTGAGGAGTAAAACGTATCAAGAGAGACTGCAGAAACTTAATATATACAGTCTGAAAGAAAAAAAGGGATAGGCGAGACATGATTGGAAACTTTAAATACATCAAGGGGATGAATAAGGTTGAAGAGGACAATATTTCCAATTTGGAGTCAAGATCAAGAACATGGGGACATAACCTCAAACTAACAGGAGGAAATTTCAATACTAACACTAATCTTAAAAAGTATTATTTTATGGCAGGAGCAGGTAATGCTTGGAATAGACTTCTAGCGGAGTTAGTGAGTCAGATAACAGTAGGTGGATTCAGACATTTTTTTTGGACAAACATAGACCAATAATCTAGATCTTTAAGGAAAGAATGTATTATCGCGTGCTACCTTTAATTGACGTGTGTGTTGTAGGTCAAACTTCTAGTAGGTGGCTGCAGACAACCCAATTGTGTTCCCACAATGTAAACCACAAAAAAATGGTGCAAATAATATGAAATCATAACATACATTTTAATATAAAGAGCACTAATGATAAACGTAAACCAATCAAAAATTCTTCTAAATAAAGTGACTATTAAAACACACAGTAAACAGTGTTAAATAAAATAAAATGCAACTTTTCAAAGTGCCCTTCAAATTATTCCAGAAATGTAATACAGTTCATAGTGGACCAAACGATTTTCCACAATACTGTGCCAATACTTCACTGACTTCCCACCACCATTCAAATAATGTGTCATCTCACCATTTGACCTCTCATACCTGGTCAGATTGTACTTTCCCCTATTCTAGGGCACAAAGAACTGGGCTTCTCTGCACTCCTACTCCTATGCATCTTCTTATGTTCTGAGTATTAGGTGTGTGACCCTTTAAAATCATGATTCCATCTGAATGTAAGTGCTTGTAAAAGAGGTCATCCTCATAGTGTAGTAGGTTTAAAATATATATTTATTAAAACATGCAGCACTTACATACAAGGCAAAAAACATTCTGCTCCTAAACACCAGGGCTTGGAGGCTCCTGCATCACTTCAGTATTGGCAGCCTCACCTGGCTCCACCCTACCCGTGTTGTCATGGTCATGTGATTTCCTCATGGGTGTGGGGCCGGGTGCATATATGGAGATTATACGATGGTGACAATTAAGCTGCCATAGCGACAGATCAACAATACTACTCTCCTCTACATGCAATTAATATTCATTTTTAATGGTGCTCGGCAATTCCAATCCATTAATTCCTAGTTAGACAGACATGGTATAATCTAAATTGAACATTTATATAAAAATGATTTAAATCTTAAATCATCCATTTTAACTATATTAAAATCCATGTTACTCCATCTAATGGTCAAATGTAAGAAAGCGCTGATGAATAAAAAATGACAATTCATCTAATATTGAAACTGGATATTTAAAATATGATAATAAAATAAACTATACTTAATATTGCCCTCCCACTACCTTGCCCTGCAGGCAGTTGAAATGTAGGGTATATATACAAAGAAGCAAGGGGCATAGGTATAAAATAAGCATAAAAAATGTATTAAAAGATTTTATATATTCCAATATTCTTAAAATCACTAATGAAACAGTTTAGATCAAATTTAATGTTCATACCTTTGAGGTTTAGATTCTGCATTTTATAAATCCATTTGAATTCTTGATGGCTTTGCATCCCAATTTTATTATTTCCTCACCAGTGTCTTTTGTAGTTTTCTAAACACCAAAATTGCAATCCCAAGGGGTCTCTGTTGTCGTGCATGAGAAAATGATTAGATACACTGTGGTTTTTAAAACCAATTGATATATTGTCTGCATGGTCATACATTCTTTTTGATAGTTTCCTCTTAGTTCTTCCTCTATATTGGTACCCACATGTACATTGGAGATCGTATACCACCCCCTCCATATTATATGTGAATAAATCTCTGATCCTATAATTGTTCTGCATGGAAGATGTTCCACTCTGTTCTTTTCCTTGGGTTGGCTCTTGTTTGTTTACATGTGTAGCATCTTCCACCCCTAAAAAAACCCAGTGTGTAAAAAAAGGAAAACTCCATTATTTTTGGTGGGTCTAGTATATTCTTTATTTTACTTATTCTTTAGATTAGGGTATTAGGATATTGGGCTTTTTTATACATGAACTTTGGTTTTTCAGGTAATACATGTCCCAATGTCGTGTCTGCTTTCAATATAGGCCAATGTTTTCTGATGATGTGTTCAGATTTTTTATATTGGATGTTATAATCAAGTATTAATTTTATCTCATAGTCGTTTCCTTCTTGTTTGATCTTATCCTGGATTAAATTTGCCCTTTCCATTCTGCTAATCCCGATTTACTGTATCGATAATAGTGTAGACTTTTTCCTTTTTAATTTCCATGTCAATCGAGAATATTTTTATTCATTTTAACTGTGTCTTCAGGGAAATTCTGCAGTTCTACAATATGGTTTGAATGTAAACTGAGCTCATCTAAAAAGTACATTTTTTATAAAATAGATTTAGATTGAAAGATGTAACCCATATTCAGCAATAAAAAATATTAATATTGGTGCAAGATTTAAAGCTACTGCTCTGTGCCACATGGGTTCGCCCTTGATCGGCACACTAATTTCTGGATACACTGAATGAATCCTTGAGAATCTGGTGCTCCATTCTATAAATCACCAAGGAACTTACTCTGCAAACTCTACTTTACCTTCCTTTGCACTCTTTATAGCTTATTACCCCAGATTTACCTATAAACCAGTGGAGCTCGAAAGGTATACTAACTTTTGGACACCTGTATACCCCTCAATGTCTCACATCCTTTCAATATCTGGTCAACTCCTTCTGCATTTCTAATAGAGACCTCTACATTTACCCATGGATTTTACATGCTTTATCCTCCTTATCTTGATCTTCATTGCCACTCACCTAGAAATTGGTCTACTTCTACGATTACAAGACCCGCAATGTAAAGGGTACCTCCCTGATATACATATTGCTTACCACTCCTACAACAGATGAGAAAAGTCCACCCATGGAATATTGGCAGAGGACTCTTCTGTTTCCACTCAACAATAGCACTCAGCACTCCAGAAGCTACGCCTGTTCTCTAAAAACTTTTTTCTTTGGGAATCAACTATGAAAATATACCTTAAATGGTATTACACAGCTACCAAACAGGCCCAGATACACTGCTCACTCTCACCCAAATGCTGGTGATTATGCAACATGGATGGCACTCCTTCGCACATATAGTGGGAATGTCCTGCTCTTTCTTCCTTCTGGACACAAGTAGATGCTTTTCTTAGTACTTTAACTCTGTTACATTGACTCCTTAGATGGCTCTTGTTATTGGGCTGGAGGATTGCCATCCTCTGATGCATTCCTTAGTTACCCATGTTCTCAATGATCATTGTAAACTAGAATGGTTATTTGCAAAAGCCCACCTGTCCACTCTGAAATTTTACAAACACTGGCTCTTCTGGCTTCAGGACTCCAGATGCACCCACATTTTCTGATTTATACCATTTTCAAGCCCATGATAGCTCCAATGGCCTTTCTCTCCTCTCCATATATCATAGAAAGCCATCCTCTAGGTATTTACACAATGTTACAGGTCATCACTGACCTTGTGTTTCCTTATGCTACACCATACTCCCTTTCCTTATTGATACTAGTAGGCTACTTTCCCTTTGTTGGGAACCACTTTATGTTAGCCAGTTACAACACTCAATCCTCTTATGTCCTTATTTATTATTTACGGCCTTCCCCAGTGGTGAGGGCACCTTATGATACCCCCCACTCCACTCTCTACTCAGGATTCAGGAGTTATGTGCCAGCAATTGTTATCTAATAATTCTATCCACCCCTCATCAGTACCCCTTATTTCACCCTATTATTAATCCTGCTTTATTGTTTTTTCTTTGATTCATTATTTTATACTATCTCACTATTGCTGCATAGTGCACATGGTGTTTTATACTTAAGATTAAGATGCTTTTATGCCTTTTATCTTGACATACAGTTCTTTACTGTACCTCAGAAAATCCTTCAATAAAAATTTGAATAATAAAAATAAAATTCTTATAATTGCATGTTTTCAGTGATATACTAAGAACTGTCCTTGGCTGGATGCTTGGCGCTATGGATGACTGAATTTGCTCTGGTTGTATTTGCCAAAGATTCAGTAAATCCTGTTTAAAATTCAGGAAACTCAAACCTAGAGGTAAATGACACTGTAGTTTATGAAGAGAGGTGAATCCTGTTAGTAGATTCTAGCCATTTTCTAGGGATAATAGCAAGCTTTTGTCAAAAAAGTCATGGGAAACTGGTCACTGTCAAGCAGGTCATGTACTAATGCCAAAAAAACTACAATACTCTAGGCAAAATGTACTAGACACGTGGGGTCAGGCAGGTATTTTACGTGGATAATTAATAATAATAATAATTAATAATTAACTAGTAGGATATCCCTACAGCGCATTAGACCATCTTTTTAAGTAAAGAGGTCATAGCCATCTGGTAAGCAGCTTTCATATCTGAGCACTTTTGGTGTTGCTTTATATTATACGGTGAAGGATTTCTTCTCTGCCATCAAGATTCTAGTCACCACTAACTTCCACTATGGACATTCTCACTGTTATACTTTTGTAACAAAAAATATTATTTTTATTTGTATATCCAATGTTGCACTTTATATTTGAATTGATTTATTCATATACGCTTTATAGTATTTTTTACAGATAGGTATTAATCACCTTATTTGCACCTTTTTTTGCACATGTCACTTTATTCCATGTCATAAGGTCTTTGAGATAAGGCACATATTATTATCACACAGAGCCCCCATACCATCCATTTTTCAAATTGCACAGTGTTCTTTCATTGTTTTGGGGAGCAGATATATATATTAGGATTGTTTCACAAATTATTGTTTGGCACAAGGTTCCCTTTTCATTAAAACACTGCCAGTGTTTACTATTTCGATTGTCTGCCTGGAGGTTTCATTCCACTATTGTTGGTTGTGTGTTTACTGTACATACTGTATCTCTATATCTATTGTTCAGCATGTCTCTTCTATCTTTTGTTTCTTGGGTGTAGACTCAGACTCTTCAGTGAAGATACTAGTGTTATTTTAATGTTTGTGTCTCCACTCCTTTGCATATTGTAGTGGCAAAAGTCTGCATATTGCATATTTTTTTTCTGTGGCAGAAGTCTGTTCTGTGGTGTATTGTTGTATAGTCACTGAACTTTTTGTGCATCATGGAGAAATTGATGGCCAAGATTGCTAAAATTAAAGAAAGTAATGCAATGATATGATTAATGGAGAAATCTAAACGCCCATGGCACCACGCACAAGAGTATGCAAATGTAAAGCTAACAGAGAAAAAATACAGCAAACATGACGGTATGCTGCACAGATTTTTTTGCTGCTTGCTGGTTGGCTAACAATTACAAACAGTTATTGTTGCAAAACAAATTCCTCAAGGAGGATCTGGAAATAGCCAAAAGTAATATCAGTACTTTAATGCCCTGTACACACCATCGGACATTGATCGGACATTCCGACAACAAAATCCATCCGATTTTTTCTGACGGATGTTGGCTCAAACTTGTCTTGGATACACACGGTCACACAAAGTTGTCGGAAAATCCAATCATTCTGAACGCGGTGACGTAAAACACGTATGTCGGGACTATAAACGGGGCAGTAGCCAATACCTTTCATCTCTTAATATATTCTGAGCATGCGTGGCACTTTGTGCGTCGGATTTGTGTACACACGATCGGAATTTAAACGATCGGATTTTGTTGTCGGAAAATTTTATATCCTGCTCTCAAACTTTGTGTGTCGGAAATTCCGACGAAAAAAGTCCAATGGAGCCCACATACGATCGGAATTTCCGACAACACAATCCGATCACACTTTTTCCATTGGAAAATCCGACCGTGTGTACAGGGCATAAACGTTTCTATGACAAATTTGAATGCTAGCCACCAGCAACCAACAATAGACAACCAAAAAGAAACAGGGAGAGTTTGGTCAGCTGGCACACAGGCGGACGAAGGCAGAGAGTAAATGTAAACGATTGTCTGCACCTTCTAGCCAGGAGCAGCTTGTGAAAATTCCACATACCATATATTGTAATGCAACTGGTTTGAGTATTTCTAGATGAAGGAGTATGCAGTTTGGAGTATGTGCTAGTTTGAACAACTCATTGAAAGGTGGGAGCTCTTTTGATAGTGCCCCTATATCTCATATGCAGCCATAAAAGGTTTCTAATCAGGTTTTAGCCATTGAATATTCTCAGTCTAAAACCACACCAGTTGCTAGCAGATGCTTTAATACGTTACAAAGGATAAAATGTTAAACATGTGGATTATTGGGTCGCATTGCCCAATTTTGTTTGTCTTCTGCTGAAAAGATAGTGAACCAAAATCAATATAGAACAAAGAGGCGTGACATTGAAGTGTACTCACCACGCTCGGGAACATGGCCTAGGGATAATAAATATGTTGCCCAAATCTATATATTATGATATTTAATATTTTCCTAATATGAATTGCTGAATGAGAGTTCTTGAACCATGAGTAAAAGCTTTAACACAACAGACATTTATTGGTAAATAGTATGGAAGTCTAACAAAAATCAATCTATCTAGTTACACAAAAGTAATATTATTCTGAGAGCTCTAACATATTACTAAATACAAACAATGAGAGGGAAAAGACATAAGACAAACATTTAGATGCAAGTGCAAGGGAGATATTCCATAGTTACATCGCTACTGCACATGAGGGTCCCATTCTAGTAACTGCCCTTCCAGAGACTTATCTCCCCTCCCATCTAGTCTGTGTATATCATTATAGGCCAGTGACTCATTGGTAAGCATAGCGTGGCTCTGATTAATAGACATCTCTATTCCTTAAGATTTGCTAATGTTCAATCTCTATACTTTGCATAAGTCAGACCCTTTTAATGTAAATTCTTGGCACCAACTATTTTGAGCTTAAGTATTTATGAGGGGCTGGTCACCTTCATTGCATATCTACACGAAGGGTCCTTTGAAGTAAATACTTGTAGAACAAAGATGTTTGGGTACCATTGTTTAGATAAACAAGCTCAGACACCTAAGTGTCTGCAAAAAGCCTCACATACAGGATTCGTAAGTAGAATATGGCCTCCTTAACCCATCCTCATCTGTATAACAGGGTCATTACACACTCACACTTATACACCTTTAACTGAAATATATTCATAATGAAAATATTATTTACAGCTGCTAATGGAGATTTAACAATAGAAACCAATAATCTTCCAGTTTTTTTATAAAGCTTAATTGAACAAGTTGAAGTTTGAAGTTAGACGCTAATTGGCTACCATGCACAGCTGCACCAGATTTGGCACTCTTCAGTTTGAATAAATCAACCCCAATGTGATGAAAGCAATCTTTGTCATGTACACAAACATTAACATGGTATTTTTAAGACAGCACTGTATTTGATAGTGATTCTATCGATTTGCCTTTAGGTCTAATTTCATTTTTATACTGCTATTTTTGTACATAGAATAAAAGAGCCCTTTCTACACTAATACTTAAAACCTTGTTAGGGTTCTCCTTTTGGATTTTGATGCCATACTCTATTAGCAAATAAGTCAGGCTTTCTAGGGTCAAGATGACAAATCTTTAGTGGTCGACAGCAGAGTACAGTGGGGGAACCCAGAGACTTGAGCAGTAACTACTCTGAGAAGTTATTAATCAAATGATATCCTTTTTATTGTCACCACCATAACTGATTTGGAAGATCATATGAAAATGAAGCTGGGGCTGAAGGTTTAATTTAAAAAATGATGCCAGGCTCTGACATTCTTTTGCTAGAAGGAAAATGTGATCCAGAAGTCCTTTAAAAATCCCAGCTGCAGCAGCTGGGTAAGAAGCAGTCTAGGAACTCCCTGTGTTCTATGTTCAGGGGACAGACGAGGAGGCATCAGGGATCTAATAGAACCCTGGTGTCTTCATAAAGAGGACCTGTCATTCTCTATAAAGTATGATATAGGAACCTTATTAGGCCACCCACCCCCACCTCCCTCCATCTGTGATAGTAGTAGAGTAAAAAAAATAAGCAAATCATATAAAGAATAGTAAAATAAAAAAGCCCCCCCCCCCAAAAAAGCACCCCCATGGTAAAAATGTATTAAAAAAAAGACCATATACACACAAACACACAAAGTTTGTATGTACATATGTACACGTCACCCATTACGCTATAGCTATGCTTGTACATGCCAGAGATAGAATAATAATTTTATAGCAATGAATCAAGTTTAATAATAATGCTGCTCCTCTCTGCCAATCCCTTCACTGGCTTCCCCTACCCCACCGTGTAAAATTCAAAATGCTAACCATAACATACAAAGCCATTCACAACATCGCCCCCATCTACATCACCAACCTCATCTGCAGATATCGCCCAAATCGCCCCCTCCGCTCCTCCCAGGACCTACTGCTCTCTAGCTCCCTTGTTACCTCCTCCCATGCTCGCCTTCAGGACTTCTCCAGAGCCTCTCCCATCCTCTGGAATTCCCTACCCCAGTATATCCGATCAGCCCCTACCCTGTCCACCTTTAGGAGATCCCTGAAAACTCATTTATTCAGGGAAGCTTATCCCACACCCACATAACTGTCCCTGAGCCACCCCCATCAAATCATTCTTTGCAGCTATTACCTTTTGTACCACCACCCCCTCCCTTTAGAATGTAAGCTCTACGAGCAGGGCCCTCCTGTATCTTTTGTATTGAACTGTACTGTAATTGTGTTGTCCCCCTTATACATTGTAAAGCGCTGCGTAAACTGTTGGCGCTATATAAATCTCGTATAATAATAATAATATATTTGGAATAGTATTATTTATATAAAAAGTATGCTTTAGTTTTTGACAATTTCTCTTCTTACACTAAAGCATACAATTAGAATAGTCTTTAGAAACTGCTAAGCAGTTGAAAAGCTATTGCTGAGTAAACTGTTGTGTATCAAAACTTCAAAATCTGGTCTGGTCAGCAAAGGTTTGTTTACTCATGGACATATAAAGGCTAAAAATAACTTAAGTAAGTCCTGTAGGGAAATTCTTGTTTGGGCAGAAATGTGTCTCTCATGTTTATTGTTTTATTACTTAAAGCGGGGGTCCACCCACACAGCCAAAAAAAAAAAAAATATTAAAAGCCAGCAGCTACAAATACTGCAGCTGCTGACTTTTAATGCATGGCCACTTACCTGTCCCAGGGTCCAGCGATGTCGGCAGGCGACGCCGAGAACCCGCTCAGTTCTCGGCAGCTGCCGCCGCCATCCTAGGTGAGGGAATCAGGAAGTGAAGTGTTGCGGCTTCACTTCCTGGTTCCCTACTGCGCATGCGGAGTCGCGCTGCGCATCGTAAGTGGTCCCCGCTCTCTCCTGGGAGCTGTGTGTTTCCCAGGAGACAGCACGGTGGGGACGGGAAGAGGCGTAGACTCCCATGGGAGTCTATGCCGGAAGTGGGTGCAAATACCCGTCTTAGACAGGTATCTGCACCCCCCTCCCCCCTGAAAGGTGCCAAATGTGACACCGGAGGGGGGGAGGGTTCCGAAAAGCGGAAGTTCCATTTTTGTGTGGAAATCCGCTTTAACAATTCAGATTTTTAAAATTATTTAAATGTGGACATAGGTAACATATAACAGTAAATGTGTATGTAATTTCTGGGTGATTTAATTTTGTAGATCAGATGTACCTGGTGTGGCTGGGTAAATATGGCAATACACAAAACAAGCAACTTTTCACCTTCTAATATGACTACCATACATCCTATATATAAAGAAAATTAAAGAGGGGGGTGTCCATATTATGTTTATATTAGCAGTAAACGTGCTAAAGATAGTACTTTATTTTCATAGTGAATGGTGGGAGCATGGTTGATTCATTATAACACAAGAAAGTAAAAATGGAATAATGCTGGATGACTATTTCTTTCAGATACCTATTTGTGTCTTCTTGAAAACATAATGATTTAAAAGAAAAGTAAAGAATACAAGCAACTTATTTGCCATTCTAATACTTACTAAAGTGTATTTATGGTCAGAATTTTAAATCATATGTTCATTTCCACACTAAATTTTAATTATTTTACCCTACTACTATTACTATGAACAATCTTGAAGTTTAAAAACTTACTTTTTGAATACGCACGTTTAACTCCTTGAATGCAATGGCACATGTTCACTATGCCCTGTGATTATGCACTGTTGTGTCACTCATTTCACAGAACCTGCTGTATAAAGTACAACTATACTGTAGTGCTGATAAGGAGGAGTTTCATATGGCACAGTCAGTACAGGACATGTGACATCATCACTGCTTGCAGCCAGGAGGGTACATGGCATAGGTAGTCCTTAGATATCAAAAGTAAACCAAAGGAATGAGCAGAAGAGAAGTTGCAAATCTTGTATGAAATAATACAAAATGAAGTGTGGGAAGTGTTGGCAGCTATTTTCACATGTTTTGGAAGTGTGGGAAGTTCCAATAGCGTTTTGGTACTATATAGCAGCTCACAAGGTTGTATCTAAATTTGCAAATTATGTATGGAATCCAGGAATTTGTGGAAAGCAATGACCAGAAGATAGGCAGCACTCTCAAAGGGTATTTTTCAAGTGACGTTATATTGGATTGTCAAAACAAAATTTGTGTGTATTGCTGTTACAATGCTGATACTATTAAATTGGTGTATGCTTTTTATATCTCCTCTACTTACATAAAGGGACGTAAATAAGGGTTTCATGCAAAGCAATTATGCAGCAATAGTCTTGTTTTATGAGAAAAAGCTAAATAATTTGAAAATAGAGCTGCAGTTCCTCAGTTTTACCTCTGAGCGCCACTGTTTTACCAAGAAGGAGACAATTTCATAATTGAAGATCCACTGACATTCTAAGCATTCACATTCTGCAGAGCTGCAGAGTTGCAAGAGGAGGAGACAGTCATTTTTCAGAGTCTGCTACACTGCCTTTTTTTTGTTTTTATCCATAAGCAAAGTCGGTTATTGCTATAAACATTCTTCTTGACTGGATTACAATATTATTAAAAGACTTGAGAATGGCTGAGATGAAACCTTTAACACAGACATACAAAGTAATCAAATGGCAAGTACTATTTTCCTTTTATATTTTCATGGCTGTGTCATTCAGACTCTGTTCAGATTAACTATTCCATTTTAGAAGAAATGGGAAAAGACTCTGTTATAGCAAATATTGCAGATGATCTTGGATTAGACATAAATCAACTCTTATCCAGAAAACTTAGAATTGTATCACGTGTTTCAGAGAAATACTTTTATGTGAACCTAGATAATAGAAATCTGCATGTAAAGGATAGGATTGATAGAGAGGCACTGTGTGGGTTTGCAGCTATCTGTCTCCTAAGCTTTGATGCTGTGACTGAATATTCCTTCAATATTATTAGAATCAGAACAGAAATGAAAGATATCAATGATAATTCTCACAGCTTTTTCCATGACATGTTCAGTTTACAAATTTTAGAATCATCCTCAATCCTGGAACTGGATTTGCTTTACAATCTGCAGAAGATCCAGATATTGGTATTAATTCTGTGCAGACCTACAAGCTGAGTAACAATCAGCATTTTACAGTGACAGAAAAATCCAGATCAGATGGAACGAAATATCCAGAAATTGTGTTAGAGAAACCATTAGATAGTGAGGCACAGAACATCCATACATTAACTCTAACAGCCTTACATGGGGGGAATCCTGTGAGATCTGGTAGTGCTGTAGTAAAAATCATTGTAACTGATGCTAATGATAATTTTCCAGTATTTCTAAAAGAGATATACAAAGTCAGTGTAAATGAAAATATTCGAACCAATACTACAGTAATTACTGTAAATGCAAGCGATAAAGATGAAGGTGTGAATGCACAGATCACATATTCATTTAGCAAAACATTAGGAAATGTCCACCATACAGGTATGTTCACCATTCACCCCACAGATGGTGACATTAAAGTAAACAAACATTTAGATTTTGAACAAGCAGGAAACGACAAGCTATCTGTGCAAGCTAGGGATGGAGGAGATCTTGTAACTCATTGCAAAGTATTAATAGAAGTAGTTGATAATAATGACAATGCTCCTGAGATATTAGTTAGCTCATTATCTACTCCAATAGCTGAGGAATCTGCAGTTGGCACAATGATAGCTCTCAATGAAATACATGATCAGGATTCTGAAGACAATGGAGAGGTTGATTTTCAGATACTTGAACCAGTGCCTTTTGACTTGATATTGTCATCTGACAGGTATTAGAGAATAGCTACAAGGACTACTATGGAAAGAGAACAACAGTCATCCTATAATATACAATAATAGCTACTGACAGGGAATCACCTCCACTTTCCAGCAGAAAAAACATCAGGCTGGACATATCAGATGTTAACGACAATCCACCAGTATTTAAGAAGTCTTCTTATGTTGCTACCAGAGAACTATTTGCCAGAGAACTATTGCCAGGATCCTCAATATACAGCATACAAGCATTAGATTATGATAGAAAATTCCAAAATAACTTATTCACTCTCCAGTGTAAACACATCAAGCCTTCCAGTGTCATCTTATCTATCAATCAATATAGAGACTGGTGTTCTCTACATACAGAAAACATTTGACTAGACAAAGAGTTTCAAATACAAGTTACTGCTAAAGACAGAAGTATCCATCTCTGAGTGGCAATGTCATATTTACCATTCATATAGTGGACCAAAATGATAATGCACCAAAAATCTCGTATCCATCACCAGAAAGTGCTGGCCAGTCTGTGTTTGAGATGGTCCCTTTTTCTTCTGAACCAGGTTCTTTAATAACAAAGGTGGTGGCAGTAGATGCAGATTCTGAACATAATTCTTGGCTTTCTTAACATTTCATACAATTGCTGGAGCCATCGCATTTTGTTATAAATGAGAACACTGGGGAAATTAGGACATCAAGTGTTTTTCAAGAAAAGGATGTCATGAATCACAAGGTTGTGGTGATGATGGAGGACAATGGGGCCCCTCTCTTTCAGCTATTGTCACCATAAGCCTTGTTGTTGCAGATAATTTCCAGGAGGTGGTTCCTAAAGTTAACAATGAAGTAAATGAAGATGTTCAAACAAATTTGCAATTGTATTTAGGAATTGCCTTAGCGCTGATTTCATTTTTATTTATTGTGACGGTAATGCTGGTCATTGTATCAAAATGCAGGAGATCAAGACAAACAACAACATTTGGATCACTCAGTATAAGTTTGTATCCTTCATCTGACCCCAGAATACTATCAATGTACAGTGATGGAACGTTACCTTTTCCTTATTCTTACAACGTTTGTGTGGCACTAGATTCAAACGACTTTACTTATGTAACATCTGACCAGAATATCCCTGTAGATAATCTCATTGATTCTGATGACTCAGCACTTTGTAGTGAAAGTTCAAATCAAGATATGCAATCCAATAGTTTGATTGAGGTAAGTGAAATATAAGTGTTATGTTTCCTATAATAAAAGCTTAAAGTGATTGTAAAGGCTCGTTTTTTTTAAAATAACAAACATGTCATACTTACCTCCACTGTGCAACTTGTTTTGCATAGAGTGGCCCCGATTCTCAAATTCTGGGGTCCCCCGGCGGCTCTTTCGGCTTCTATTCACTTCAGATAGGTGAAGGACAAGCGCTCTCCCAGGGAGTTACCTTGCGGGTGCACTCCCGAGTCCAGCATTTGCGTCCATGGACACGAATGCCAGACTCAGCCCTGCCCCCCAGGCACCCACGTCATTGGATTTTATTGACAGCAGCGGGAGCCAATAGCTTCACTGCTATCAATCTATCCAATCAAGAGCCGGGACCCTGTGCAGAGAGGGACAGCACATCTTCGGCGTTGGAATTATGGGGCTCAAGTAAGTAAAACAAAGAGCTGGGGGGCTGGTGACTACCAGCAGTTTTTTCACCTTAATGCATAGGATGCATTAAGATGAAAAAACATGAGGGTTTACAACCCATTTAAACAGGAATAAATGCTTATTACATCATATATGTATTCTTGAAATTAAAACTTAAAGTTAGGTGTGGAGTCCAACAGGTAAACCATCCTAGTTTATTGCACAGCCATTGAGGCCTTCTTTGTCAGTTTTATCCTCCAATGTGGGAAATTTTCACATCTTGAACTTGGAGTGAATTAGTGGTGGGAATAAATACTTTTTTACTTTATTTCTAGAGGTATTTTTATATTGATAATTTGCTTTGATGTAATATGCTTTGTAAGGCTAAGCTCCTCAGCTTACAACAGGATTTGTCCTCATCCACCTCATACTGCCAGTTACAATAACATAAGATCCATACACAGTTGCCTTGGTGGAGTTGTATGTGCTTCTTTAGACAATAGTAGGGTTGAATCCTAATTTTATTTATTTTTTAACAAATATTTGTTATTGACTGTCGAAACAGCAATGTGCGGCTTTACTGATTTAATACTAATAATATTTAATAGTTATTTGTTATCATTTTTTTATCAGCTGAGCTTAGGATCTTACATTATGGCAATTTAATATGTTGTATGGTACAATAATTCTATGGAATGATACCAAATAATCCTGTTCATTGTATTTATAAGGACGAATCCTTTTCAAACCTGGACTGAAATTTTGGGTTCCAAAGTTTATTTGGTAGGCCTGGCAGCTCATATGGTCTATAATGAATTACCTAATGCCATACAGCAAAGCAGCCAATGTTATAAGATACAATAATGATTTGTCACACATGGAATTTAGAATTTAAGAACTCCAAATATTAATGCAAATAAAGTGTATTGTAATAAAGATGGTGAATATATTAATCTAGCTTTTTTCTTGGACTTCATTATTTCTCATTTATAATTAGATACATCATCAATGTTTGACCAGTTTTAAATGTCTACATTGTTAACCTTTTGCCCACATTCTTAATGTATGCTGTAAACATTTTACCTTGCATAACCTCGCAAACCTTGGACATGCTACATATACCCTAAATTTTTCAAAGAAGACCACATGGCCATGCCTGTCCCTCTGTCCTTCTGCAGCTCTTCCCACCACTCTTGCTGTCAACTCCTTTCTGTCAAAATGACAGCGAAGACCTTCTGAGTACTACATCATGCTTTTTACAGCAGCTGTAGCCATTGCTGTGAAAAACAGCATCTGAGTGTTTGTAAACACTGTTCATACACATTATTTACAAGTACAATGTAACATTATTGTTTTATCCTTTTTTCCTAATTAAAGTTTTTAATGTTGAATTAAAAATTGTAACGTGGAACATTTTTTTTTTTTCATTTTTTTTTAATTCCTTGCAATACTTTGTACCAGAAGGATCATTTTAGTGAATATATTTTTCCACTTTACTTTAGTGTTTTGTTGCAGCTCTTAATGGAGAGATGAGTGGACATATGCTCAAAACGAACACTGATTATACAGACCTAACATGTGAGAAGTCTCTGTTTCCTCTGTACATGTTTATTTTGCCAAATAACTTGTGTATAGAATGTGATGTGTATAAATCTTAGCAGCATCCAGTTTTTCTATAATTAAATACTTGATTCTTAAGAAGAGTGTCATAGAAGTTTCTATAACATCATTGTAACACAAAATCAAACTAGTGGAGGAGAGAGTATGATACTACAATGCGTACATGCTTGTCTTGTGGTATGGATAGGTTCACAGTAATGGCAATCTTGAATGAGTCCACCTGTTAAAAAGAGCTTTTCAGCAGTTGAATTGACATTGTTGTCCAAAATACAGGTGCACAGTAGCATGCATCATTTATGTACAAATACTTTTAAAGAATTTTCCAAGGCTAAACTTACATAAAGTGGTCCTGAAATCAGTGTCAGCTACTAAAAATTGCTCATCTTTTTACAATTCTATTATTTATACTGCAAATTGTTTAAATTGTGTCAACCACTAGTTCTAATAGTAAAATTTGTAGGAACATGTAAAACCATATATGTAATATAGGACCTAGCTAAAGCATATATGGTAAAAATGATTTTCAAACATGTATTTAAAACTGAAAATTTGTATTCATGTTTTGTATTAAGAATTATTAAGAAAGTGAAGCCACTGGGTGTAATGACATATTAAATAACATTTACATGTTTAAATTAAAGTAGGCCTGGACATCTTTTCAACTGACCTACCTACCAACTGATTGCCTTTCCCTTCCTCACCTCTCCTCCCTCCCCTCTCCACTGTATTTTTAACAATTTAGGCTGGGTAATTTAATATTATAAATTTGATGCACAAATATCAAATGCATTAAATGACTGTTGATGGTAAGATAAAAATAGGAAATTATGAATATGTGGTAATATAAGAATTTAAAAAATCTGTTTCTAAAATAAACACTAGAAACAATAAATACATATATTGTTGTGTGATTCTTATTTTCGCAGAACTACACTTTTTTTTACAAATATTATGATTCAAATTGTTGTCCATTTGCAAATCACCCAAACATTGTCTTTATTATCTCAACACAAACAAAGAAAATAAAATGCAATCATTGCTTGCAAAAATGCATAAATGTCACTAACCATCCCAAAACAAATAAGTCCACTTGCATTGTAATAATATATATGCTGTAGGAATGCCCCTTTTTTTATCAGCACAGACTAAGTTTTAGTATAAAGGATATATAAAAAAAAAGAAAGGTGAATAATTTGAAAATATATTTCAGAGTTGCAGTTCCTCACTTTTACCTCTGAGTCACTATTTGACTAGAAAGGAAAAGATTTCAGAATTTGAGATCCACTGATATTTTAAGCATCCACATTCTGCAAGGTCTGCAAGAAGAGAAGACAATAATATTTTCTGGAGTCTGCTGCACAAACAGCAATATGTGTTCTTTTTCTCCATAAGCAAAGGGATTGACCATCATATATGTTTTTTCTTTAATGGATTACAAATAAATATCATCAAAAGGCCTGAGAATGACTGAGATGAAATATCATACACTGAATTCCACAAGAATTGATTGGCAAGTAGCATTTTCCTTCCTTTTTTCCTGGCTGTGTCATTCAGTATCTGGTGAGATGCATTATTCCATTGTAGAAGAAATGAGAAAAGACTCTGTTATAGCAAATATTGGTAAAGATCTGGGATTAGATATTAACAACCTATCATCTAGAAAACTACGAATTACATCACATGTTTCAGAGAAATATTTCATTTTGAATTTAGATAATGGAAATCTGTATGAAAAGGATAGGATAGACATAGAGACACTGTGCCAGACTGCAGCTACTTGCTTTCTAAGCTTTGATGCTGTTGTTGAAAATCCATTTAATATTGTTAAGGTCAAAATAGAAATTATTGATATAAATGATCATTCTCCCAGCTTTTTTCATGAAGTATTCACTTTACATGTTACAGAAACAACTTCAGTGGTAGTTGGAACTGGATTTGCTTTACAATCTGCAGAAGATCCAGATATTGATATTAATTCTGTGCAGACTTATAAACTGAATGACAATCAGCATTTTACAGTGACTGAGAAAGCCATACCAGATGGAACGAAATATCCAGAAATTGTGTTAGAGAATCCCTTAGATAGAGAGTCACAGAACATCCATACATTAACTCTAACAGCCTTAGATGGGGGAAATCCTGTGAGATCTGGTAGTGCTCGCATTAAAATTATTGTTACTGATGTCAATGATAATTTCCCAGTATTTCTAAAAGAAATATATAAGGTCAGTGTAAATGAAAATATCCAAATTAATATTACAGTAATTACTGTAAATGCTACTGATAAAGATGAATGTGTCAATGCACAGATCACATATTCATTTGGCAAAACATTAGGAAATGTCCATCATACAGGTATGTTCAACATTCACCCCACAAATGGTGACATTAAAGTAAACTGACATTTAGATTTTGAAGGAGCAAGAAAGTATGAACTCTCTGTACAAGCTAAAGATGGAGGAGGGTCTATTACTCATTGCAAAATATTAATAGAAATAATCCATGTTAATGATAGTGAAACGAAGATACTAATTAGCTCATTATCCACACCAATACCCGAGGATTCTGCAGTTGGCACAATGATAGCTCTCACTGAAATTCATGATCAGGATTCAGGGAACAGTGGAGAAGTTGACTGTCGGATACTTGAACCAGTGGCCTTTGATTTAATATTGACATCTGGCAGTTATTACAGAATAGCTACACAGATTTCATTGAACAGAGAACAGCAGTCATCCTATAATATCACAATAATAGCTACTGATAGAGGATCTCCTCCACTTTCCAGCAGAAAAACCATCAGATTGGACATATCAGATGTAAATGATAATCCACCAGTATTTGAGAAATCCTCTTATGTTGCTTATGTGTCAGAGAACAATTTTCCAGCAGACTCAATATACAGCATGCAAGCCTTAGATCTTGATACTGGAGAAAATTCCAAAATTACTTATTCAATCTCCAGCATAAATACATCAAACTTTCCAGTGTCATCTTTTCTATCCATTAATACAGAGACTGGCATTCTGTATGCACAGAAAACATTTGACTATGAGCAAGACAAAGAGTTCCAAATAAAAATTACTGCTACTGATAGTGGATCTCTTGAGTGGAAATTCTGTATTTATGATTCGCATTGTGGACCAGAATGACAATGCACCAAAAATCTTATACCCATTGCCAGAAAGTGGTGGCCAGTCTGTGTTTGAGATGGTCCATTTTTCCTTTGAATGGGGTTCTTTAATAACAAAGGTGGTTACAGTGGATGCAGATTCTGGACATAATTCTTGGCTGTCTTACCATTTCATACAAGTTCCTGAACCTTCTATTTTTATTATTAATGAGAAGACTGGTGAAATTAGGACATCACGTGTTTTTCAAGATAAGGATGTAATGAATCACAAGGTTGTGGTGATGGTGAAGGACAATGACATACCCTCTCTCTCAGCTACTATCACAATAAGCCTTGTTGTTGCAAACAATTTCCAGCAGGTGGTTCCCAAGATCAGAAATCAAATTAATGAGGATTCCCAAACAGGTTTACAGTTGTATTTAGTAATTGCCTTAGCACTGATTTCCTTTTTATTTATTGTGACAGTAATGCTGGTCACTATATCAAAATTCAGAGGATCAAAGCATAAACCAACGTTTGAATCACTACAACTACAAGTACAAGTCTGTATCCTCCACCTGATGTCAGAATGCTGTCTGTGTACAGTGATGGAACATTACATTTTCCCTTATCCTACAATATTTGTGTGGCACTGGATTCTGCTGAAAATGACTTTACTTATGTAAAATCTGACCAAAGTGTCCCTGTGGATAATCTTATTGATGCTACTGATTTAGCATTTGGAAGTAATAGCTCAGATCAAGCTTTGCAATTTAGTTCTTTGATTGAGGTAAGTAAGATTTAAGTATTACATTAACTTTGTTGAAAAATTAAACAGAAAAGGATAACAAACATCATAACCATCATAACTATCTAGTCTAAATTAAAACTTAACATTATATGCAGAATCCCAAAGTAAACACATTCACCTCTACTATACAGTTTATCGAGACTTTGTTTGACACACATCTTAATAAGGTGGAGGTTTTGAGTCTTGAACTTGGATTGATTTAGTGGCAGAACAACATTTTTTACATTATTTCTACTGTGTAATACCAATACTTGTATTTGGTATTGTTTTTATTATGTTTTCATCTATTGAGTTTATAATATTACAATATGGCAATAAGCCATACAATGCAATAAATATATGGTATTATTGCAATTAATCCATTAAACATTTCTGAATATGAAATTAGATAATCATTATTGCACATTATATTTAGAAATAAGAACTGTTTCAAAATTAGAATTAAAATATTGACTTCTGAATATTTTTGTAGGCCTGGTGGTGAACAGATTACTAGGCAACATGTAACATTGAATTCAATATGGCACAATAAGGATTTCTTATGGTTAGGACAATTCTTAAAATTACAGAGATTTTTAAATTGAAACAGATAAAATTATTATTGTAGTGGTAATATTTTGGTACATACGTTGCTGAATAATCTAAATGACAGCTGCCAAAGCCATGTCTTCCATAATCCAAGAACATGCTAACCTTTAATCTGTATAGTTGCTCCTTTTTCACAGAACTCCATCATCTAGGTATAGTTTAAATTTAGATAATTAGAGAATATGAAATAGCAAGTAACTATATTTTAAGTATTGGATCAATAAAGTCAATATAAATTGATAAATAGTGACTGCAGAGTACTCTTAAATATGCTTTGTAACTGAGGAAATGTATTATTTGTTGCCTAACTAATAATTTGCACCAAGAACATTCACAGGTTGAACTGAGAGAGGTTTTTTATGTTGTTCATGTTGCTTATCAAATCAGCTGGCTAAGTAGAGAATGTGCACTTTGCATAATGAATGTTCACATAGTAAACACCCATGTGAGCTACTGTATGTTCACACTCAATAATATGCAAGGGCACAGGTTTTTTGCTAGCACATGATTTCATGGCTGAAAGGAACAGTTCAGTTTAATTACTAAACTAATGAATATTCCCTTAAGAAGTGCACGTTCATAATCTGCTGCTTAGTAAATCAATCAATGTATACTAAATAAAAGTCACCCTGTTTGTTTTTGTCAGTTGTTACTAACAACAGAAACAGAAATGTCTGGTTGTGACTCCTTAAATAAAAGTTAACTCTGCAATTGCAGGAACAGATTCACAGGATGCAATCACTGTGTTTCAAATGTCCGTTCTGACAAAATGTATTATTACATGTTTTTTTATACATAGATAAGAAAGGGGTGGTGTGAGATGTTATTAAAAACTACCAAAAAGCTAGCGAATAGACCATTTGCAAAAGTAAAACCTTGAGATGGGAGGGGGCAGTAAAGATAGAGAGATCTTCTAGCAGAAATTGTATCTCTGTGTTAAGTGAAGGCTACAGAACACATTTCAACAGTGTGAGCAAGATGGAGTCTCTTTTGCTTAAATGAACAATACAGTGAAAGTCCATGTCATTTCCAACTTTTTGTTTATTTGACACCATTCTTCTTCATGTTACATTCAGCCGATTGCTGGTAACTCCTGGCGCAGAGAGACAGCATCCTGTTCAGCTCTCCACTAGCTTTCTCAGGATAATAGGTTCATCAGGGCTGGTGGACCATCTGTTGGTATAGTGGGTAGTCACACTGTAAGGTACCTGTGATAGGTAGTGTCCGAAGTAGAGCTTGTATGCTGAGGATTCAGGCGAAAACTTAGTCAAGCAGATCAGGACAGCAACAGATCAGGCAAAGTGGTTCACAATCGAAATCCAGAGATTGGTCAGGCAAGCAAAGGTCATACACATACTTGACACACACAGAGGCATAGCCTGATGAGGAAGTAAAAAACTATTATGAGAAATAGGAACATCACAATGTAAGCGCCTAATTTCTGTAACCATGTTGCTATGCCATATAAAAAGGCACCAAAACCTCTTAATCCCTTAAAGGGGTTCCATCCATCTTTAGCAATATCTCAGGCCTTATTCTGTAGTTCTCTTATCCTAGCAAGATGCCATTAAATAATGTCCTCATTGTCAGAAATGTTTATACAACAGTCAGTGTGAATAACCTTACACATCCAACCTTGAGCTGCAGTGATATAATTTAGCATTAATCTGTGCTCTAATACTACTTTTTTTAAGTTGGGCTATTTCTTCATTTATTAAACCTATATCACTGGTAGTACGGGTAATAATCTCATCTACAATTCTAGTGTAATTATTTATTCTTTTCATTGCTTTAATTCCCCATCTTGTCCAGTATCTTTGCAAACAGCCAAAGCAGGTAATAAGTTACCAATATAAAATGTTCCTGTAACATTAGTAGGAAGCCAGGCGTAAGCTTTATCTCCATATATAAAATATAACCTTCTATGTATGGATGGTATTCCTGCTCCTAAAAAACTAGATGCAATAACATGGAATCTCAGGTAACCGATATTTCCACATACAGGGAACTGTGAGCAACTTGTACTATAAAGGGTTCTATTTAGTTCTGCATCTGGGATATAATAATATTGACCACTGTTTCCTCCATAAACTGTAATCTTTGCTCCAGTGCAATCTGAATTGCCCAACTGTGTACATTTAGTGTTAAATTGGCATGTAATGTTTAGACAAATTTGTGGAGTGTCTATGTGTTTTTAAACAATCAAAGTTACTGATCTGTGCTCATTAGCCATGGAAACTATGTATGAGCCATTTATTCTGGTTCTGTTTAGATCAGTAAAGTTGAGAGGCATTGCTATCATGGGTATTATTCCCATTTGGGGATGTAAATTAGAATACACCCAGCAGTTACTAGTGTTGCTATGGGTTGCATACAATTTTAACATTTGGATGAAAGGGTTATTTTTCCATGTCTCAGTTCTCACAAACAACAGGAAAAGAAACATCATTTTTATTTCAAAGGATATCATCACTTCAGGATTTTCTTGCAATGACTGGCGTGAATCCAAGTGCGCTTTCCTATCAACTTGACAGCGGAACCGGTTGTCAAAAGCACCAAAAGTAGTATGTCAAATTTTGGTTCTAGCAGCTTTCTGACATGTCGCTTGACCACCACCCAGTCACCTGGTTGGATTCTGTGAAAACCTGAAACAGAATCCGGGTCGAGGATAGAGTTGTAAACACCTTCATGTACTTTAATCAATGTTCTTTGCAAAATCTGAACATATTCTAACAGACTAAAGTGAAAAGCCTGCAACTGTTTATGGAGAATATAGCTCTGTTTTGGGTGGCCCTCCAAATAAAATCTCATAGGGGGACATGTGGTTGTTTAGGGGTAGTTCATACAGAATATAGGGGTATTGGCAAAGATTCCACCCATCCTTTTCCGGTATCTGCTTTAATTTTTGCACATCTGTTTTTCAAAACTCCATTAAGTCTATCAACTTTATCACAACTTTGTGGATGATAAGGTGTATGGAAAGCTTGCTGTATGTGAAGGGCTTCCATTACCTTTGTCATTAATTCCCCAGTAAAATGGGTTCCTCTGTCACTCTAAATAGTTTCAGGAACTCCATATCTACAAACTATTTCATTCAAAATGTTCTTTGCTGTAGTTTTGTCTGTTGTTTTGTTTGTAGCATCATTTGAATGAACAACAACGTAAACATACTGCAAAGCGCATTCGAAAGGCACAGGAGGTTAACCTAAATCACTTCTCAATCAATATATAATATAAACCAATTCTCAACCAATTAATAATATAATATAATAGGCTCGAAGTCTCACTCAGTTTTGAAATACTTGTTTTGAAGCTATACTAAGGAAGTGTAATTTGCTCTTTCCAGAGCATTTTTTATTTACAAATGAAAAAACAAACAGAGCCATTTTGTTCTCTTTATATAATAATGATGATATTTTTTTCCCTTTTCTTTCTTTCTTTCTTTCTTTCTTTCTTTCTTTCTTTCTTTCTTTCTTTCTTTCTTTCTTTCTTTCTTTCTTTCTTTCTTTCTTTCTTTCTTTCTTTCTTTCCCCAAATTAACTTGGGTGTCCTGCTTTCTTTAATAGAATTCTTAAATGAGCCTCCTTCCCAGTAAGACATTGGCATTATTACACAAACCAGACTGAATTGTAAAGGGTCCACTATATTTACATTCTTGGGACATGGAAAGATTAATGGTAATTCTGGCAGAGCCCTCCTGCCCTTGAACTGTTATTGCTATCTAAAAACTAGATGCAAAGTAGTCCCCAACATTTCTGAACAAATGCCATGAAAGAAATAGCTAGAGCACAACTCACATACCTAGTCTGCAAGAACATAACCTCTGACACTATTATCCAAGTGCCATTGACTTGACTTTTATTTACATTCTATTGTTATAATTTCTAATAACCTCAATAATATCTTATGTTCAGATAGTAAAGAATGCAGAAAAACAGTATATATATATATATATATATATATATATATATATATATATATATACACATAAAATATATGAGGGGTCTTCAAAAAGTTTCATAGTCACCTTCCTTTGTGATGCATTTTTCCCAGTGTCGTACTAACTTTTTAATGCCATCAGCAAAAAATGTTTTTGCTAGAGCACGTAGCCACTGATGTACTGCTGCTTAAAGCTTTTTTGAGTGATTCAAAAAGGTGGAAATCAGCTGGCTATAAGCTGAGCGTTCCATAACCTCCCACTCATAAATGGCTCTACAAGAGATAACTTTATCCCCAGACTGAGCACACATGTAGAGATAAATTTATGCTGCCAGCACACCTTTTGCCCACAAAACGTGTATGAAAGAACGCTGTTTCTCTGTGGTGCAGTTTATATGTTTTGCAGCCATCTTCAACACAGCATGACAACTCTTATACTAAACTGCAAGGTCAGCCAGCTTGGCAGACAGACTAGTCATATGACACTCTCAGACACTACCAATTACTACTTCTCCTGCCCTCATCCTTTCCAACAAAAATATAAATGTGCGAAAACTTTTTAGACCCTCTCCTATATTTCCTATAGTTATTTTTATGGTTGATATATTTGAAACAGTAAATTTCTATGTTTTGAGCAATGACACTAAGGAATGAATGTCATAAATTACAATAACACAAATAATGCATTGATGCATTGGATTAAACTGAATTAAAGGTATACATATCAATAACACATGCTTGTAGAAGTGCTGGGTAATTGTATCTTTAAAATCTGATGTATGACTATTAAACAAGCATGCAAGGACAAATGATCATAAACTAGTAATAGTAAAAATGTATATTTGGTGATTCATAAATTGTATGAAAATATGTTTTTTTCCTAATAATAATAGTAGCAATAAAATGCAATGTAATATACTGTTGTGTAATTAATAAGTTCTTAGATACATCGTTTATAAGATTGAAAAAAGGCACAAGTCTGTTACGTTCAACCTATATGTGGGTAGGTGTGTTTGATTTTTATTCTCTATATATTCTGCAACCTGAGTAAGACATCTAAAAGTTTTTCAAAATGGTTGACATTCTCAGCTAGCACCCCTTCCTGGTGGTGGGAACTCACATTTTTACTGCTCTATCAGGCTCTAACGTTAAACCTCCTTTCTTCTATCCTCAAATTGTGACTGAATGTCCTCTTCAGGAACCTTAGAGTAAGCGGTTTATCACAGTTAATTGAGTCACCTTTTATATATCTGTACATTTTAGTCATAACCTCTCTTAAGTGCCTCTTCTCCAGAGTGAATAACTGTAATTTATGCAATCTCCATAGCTAAGGTTCTCCACCCCCTTATTAATTTAGTTGCCCTTCAATGAATTTTCATGTAACTAAATTCTTTCTTTTAAATGTATAGAGGTTTAAAAATACATTTACATCCATTGTCAATCTATACATATATTTTCTTTGTCACCTCAACACAAACCAAATTTCAGTATGGTGCTTACAAAAACTGTATGCAAAATAATTGACAAAGAGAAAGTTGAATATTTTGAAAATAAATTTCAAAGCTGCTGTTTCTCAGTTTTACCTCTGAGCGCCACTGTTTGACCAGGATGGAGAAGATTTCAGAAACTGAGATCCACTGATGTTTTATACATTCCACATTCTGCAGATCTACAAGAACAGAAGACAAAATCATGTTTAAAGAATCTGCTGCACAGTCAGATGGATAATATTTGCTCTTTTTCTTCATAATCAAGTTGCTCTTTTTCCTAATACGTGTCTCCATCATCATATTTGTTCTTTTTTGGCTGGATTATAAATATTAGGTCTGATAATGACTGAAATGAAACCTCATACACAAGCATACAAAGGATTCAAATGGCAAGTAACATTTTTTTTCCTATTTTCATGGCTGTGTCATTTAGTCTCTGGTCAGATTCATTATTCCATTTTAGAAGAGATGAGAAAAGACTCTGTTATAACAAATATTGCAAAGGATCTTGGAATAGATATTAATCAGCTCTCATCTAGAAAACTGAGAATTGTATCACATGTTTCAGAAAAATATTTTTATGTTAATGTTGATAATGGAAATCTGTATGTGAAGGACATGATAGACAGGGAGACACTGTGTGGGGCTGCACCTTCCTGTTCCCTAACCTTTGATGCTGTTGTTGAATATCCCTTTAATATTATTAAAGTCAAAATAGAAATTCAAGATATAAATGACAATTCTCCCAGCTTTTTTCATGAGATATCTGATTTACAAATTACAGAATCGTCTTTAGTTGGAACTGGATTTGTTTTACAAAGTCCAGAAGATCCAGATATTGGTATTAATTCTGTGCAGACCTACCAGCTGAGTGACAATCAGTATTTTACAGTGAATGAGAAAGCCAGACCAGATGGAACCAAATATCCAGAGATTGTGTTAGAGAAATCCTTAGACCGAGAGGCACAGACTATCCACACATTAACTCTAACAGCCTTCGATGGGGGAAATCCTGTGAGATCTGGGAGTACTCTAATTAAAGTTTTTGTTACTGATGCCAATGATAATTTCCCAGTGTTTCTAAAAGAGATGTACAAAGTCAGTTTACGCGAAAATATGCTACCCAATACTACAATAATTACAGTAACTGCAACTGATAGAGATGAAGGTGTCAATGCACAGATCACATATTCATTTATCAAAACATTAGGAAATGTCCATCATACAGGTATGTTCACCATTCACCCCACAAATGGTGACATTAAAGTAAACAGACATTTCGATTTTGAAGAAACAAGAAAGTATGAACTCTCTGTACAAGCTAAGGATGGAGGAGGTTTTGTTAATCACTGCAAAGTATTAATAGAAATAATTGATGTTAATGACAATGAGCCAACAATAATAATTAACTCATTATCCACTCCAATACCTGAGGATTCTGCAATTGGCACTATGATAGCTCTCATTAAAATACATGATCAGGATTCGGGGGACAATGGAGAAGTTGACTGTCAGATACTAGAACCAGTGCCCTTTGATTTAATATTGACATCTGACAGTTATTATAGAATAGCTACAAGGATTCCAACGGACAGAGAACAACAGTCATCCTATAATATGACAATAATAGCTACTGACAGAGGATCTCCTCCACTTTCGAGCAGAATAATCATCAAATTGGACATCTCAGATATTAATGACAACCCACCAGAATTTAAGAAAACCTCCTATGTTGCTTATGTGCCAGAGAACAATTTGCCAGGAGCCTCAATATACAGCATACAAGCATTAGATCTTGATAGTGGAGAAAATGCCAAAATTACTTATTCAATCATCAGTATGAATACCACAAGTAACCCAGTGTCATCTTATCTAACAATCAATATAGAGACTGGTGTTCTTTATGCACAGAAAAGATTTGACTATGAGCAAGACAAAGAGTTTCAAATACAAGTTATTGCTAAAGACAGTGGATATCCATCTTTAAGTGGTAATGCCACATTTACCATTCGAATAGTGGACCAGAATGATAATGCACCAACAATCATATATCCGTCGCCAGAAAGTGGTGGCCAGTTTGTGTTTGAGATGGTCCCTTTTTCCTCTGAACCAGGGACTTTAATAACAAAGGTGGTGGCAGTAGATGCAGATTCTGGACATAATTCTTGGCTGTCTTATCATTTCATACAATTACCAGAGCCATCTCATTTTATTATTAGTGCAAGCACCGGGGAAATTAGGACATCACGTGTTTTTCAAGAAAAGGATGTGATGAATCACAAAATTGTTGTGATGGTGAAGGACAATGGTATTCCCTCTCTCTCAACTACTGTCACCCTAAGCCTTGTTGTTGCAGACAGTTTCCATCAGGTGGTTCCTAAAGTTTACAATCAAATTATTGAAGATTCCCAAACCAGTTTGCGGTTGTATTTAGTAATTGCTTTAGCTCTTATTTCCTTTTTATTTATAATGACAGTAATGCTTGCCATTGTATCACGATGCAGAGGATCAAGAGATACATCAAATTTTGGATCACTAGGTACAAGTCTATATCCTCCAGTTGATCCCAGAATGCTGTCCATGTACAGTGATGGAACATTACCTTTTCCCTTATCGTACAATGTTTGTGTGGCTTTGGATTCCGTTGAAAATGACTTAACTTATGTAAAATCTGACCAAAATGTCCCTGTAGAGAATCTTATTGATGCTGATGTCTCAATGTTTGGAAGTGAAAGCTCAAATCAGGCTTTAAAATCTAGTGCTTTGATTGAAGTAAGTGAAATTTAAGTATGTTTTGCACTGCAATAAAACTTTAAATAGCAAAATTATCAACACATTACATCTTAGGAACAATTGGTCAAATTTAGTATAATAACAATATTAGTTTAACAGCAAAACTTACAGCTTACATGGTTTCATCACAATGCATTCCGCACTGGTCCTGCCATTCCCGGTCACTACCCTCTGCTGTCTCTCAGCACGGTGTGGAGCAGGTTCATCAGCAACGTTGGGAGACCACATCTAGTGTTTACTATAACACTGCAGATTATACAGATATACCTGCCTTTTCTTATTTACATGCAAGCCGCCCATTGGAATTTTATTAAACCTATATTTTGGATGATCTACATTTTAGGTAGTATGTGATGTAAAATGCTGTGCCTGCTAGGTTTACACAGATCTTGAATACTTACAGTGTAAGTGGAGTTTGGTGTGCAAATAACAACTAGTATGTCTGTATGGCACCTCATGTCTAAAAATGGCCTTAAAAAGCATGTTAAAAGATGTGAAGGAAAGTTGCAAATGTTTGTCCAATTTATATTTGGTTCAGTGCAAAGTTTAACCATTGGTAGCAAAAATGAATTCAATCACTATAACACAATCCAAAAATAGAACTGATTGCAGTGCTGTGCCATAAATAATTAGTGCTCCAAAACATCAAAACTCATAATCAATAAACCATACAATCATAAAGTGCCAACTTATTCATTTACATGAAAATAAAAAAGTTCATATCAATATAATATATACCCTCCAATCTCCTACATGTTCCCAACAATATAATGTGAGAAATCCTAAATAAAATCAATAATCCAAAATTCATAGAATCCACTTATAATCCCAAAGTGTTCAAATGCAAGTGGATTATATTAATTGATATGAACTTTATTTAGTATTTTTATGTAAACTAAAAACCTGGTGGTCGTTTTGTTTTGCATATTGATTATCAGTTTTAATGTTTTAGAGCAGTAATTTTTTCTGGCACAGCACTACAATCAAGTCTAATTAATTTTAGGGTTGTGTTATAGCATTTTAGTTTTTTTTTATTTGCAGCAGCTGTGCAATTGGGTTTCTATTTTGTGGTTGCACGTTTTACTTTGTGGATTGCACTGTCATTTCATCCTGAGCACGTAGTAGGCAGATCCAATAAGACTGATTTAGGCCAGCACTTGTTGGAGCGAGCACATGTATATGAGTATGATTATGTGTGTTAAGAAGAACAGAGTACACTGAATTAGAGCTTCAAAATCAAAAAAAGCCCATATGCCCCTTAGGCATTGTTTTTTTGTTCATAGTTGATGTTAAATGTTGAATAACAGTTTAAATACTAAAATATTTGTTGTGATTCATTAGCATTAGCATTAAATCACTTACAATGGTAAAGGCAAGGCTACATGCCATTGTCTATAGCAATATCATGTCCACTTTAGAAAGTTGCCAGCAACTGCAATAATACACATCATGGCAGCTAGCAGTGTTGTCTCTGCCACATCTCCTGATCAATATCTAATGTGTATACATTGTTTTTGCTACATGGACATTAACAGGTTTGATAAGAACTATACACAGAGCAGAGCAGAACTTCTGGGATAGGAGGTCCATTTATGGGGTGAAATATATCAAGCTGACTATTGTGCCACATACTTGCTGAACTTTGTAACATTGGCTTTGTTTACTATGGATTAATTACAAAAAACAATCTCAATCTACATGAGGATTTACACATTCAAACATTATGCTTAGTGCCATGACTGCAGTTGTGTGGCCTATTAAGTGGATGCCATGTTATGTTGGAATTGATCAACAGTTTGCTTCAGCTCCAGCAAAATGCAAGTCATGACTAATATTTTGCTGACCAATGAATATACAGTCCAATAAGGAGGCTTGGGATATGCTTAAACTATGGCTCCTATAATTTTGTGTCTACAACACAAGAGGATTGATTTACTAAAACTGAAGAGTGCTAAGTCTGGTGCAGCTGTGCATGACAGCCAATCAGCTTTTAACTTCAGCTTGTTCAGTTAAACAAAAAAAAACTGGCAGCTGACTGGTTTCTATGCAGAGCTGCACCAAACTTTGCACTCTCCACCAATTTTAGTAAATCAACCCCAAGGTATAATTTAAAAACTAACCAGTAGGCTGTTGGTATGTGCTGACTACATTTTCTCTACAGTTCATTTGCCTGGTTACATGGCTGTAACATGCAACAAAGGTTTGGTAAAGCCATTTGTGAACTGTCTCACATGACTACATGCATTGCTACCTGTGCTTGCCATACATGGCTCCTTTGCTAGCTATGTTTCTGATCTGCAGTCTGCTTTCACACTATATGACCCTGCTGCAAACTCAAATAGGTGCTCTGCTTTGTCGAGTGCATGCTAAGACAAATTAAAGAATGTAATTTCAACATTTTCAAACATATTCCTGATATATCCCTGCTTTACCACTTTACCATGTAAAAGTATCCTGTTCACTTTGCATTACTTCCTTTGTGTGAAATACCTGATGTTCCTGCCACTCCCTCTGATGTCCTACTAAAACCTGACCACACAAAGAATGAGAACACAGTGTGGCCAGTTTTCTGGCTGTGCTGGGAACTTAGCCTGCTCTCCTCCAATGAATAGATTTGTGCTGGCCTGCTCCCCCTGCACAGCCATTCATTGGGAAGTTCAGTGTGCTGCGGTTTCTCTTCCCTCAGATCTCTGAGCTGCGTATGCAGCTGACAACTGAGAGTATGTGATCACTGAAAAAGTAGAAAAGGGTATTTATAATGTATTTTATATCTAAACACATTTTTTGCCTTTCATATCTATTTTAAATTTAATATTTTACAAGGTGGGGGTTTATATATACTTTAACGTTGCTGCTTTTTTCTCTAGCTGGACAAATTGTCTTTTCTCTGTCTGCTAAAGTTGTGTTATAATACTTTACCTAGAAGAAACTAATGAGTAACCACTTTGTGTTATAACATCTGATCTTATTAATAGGGAATAATCTTGATAGCCAACTTTTTACTGTATTAATTAGACACTGTTTGGACTTGAACTATATTAGATATGATGGACTTTTATCACATTATCAGGTGCATAGTAAATATTGGTCATCTATTGCTTTAGCGTGCACACCACTCCACAATGGTTCCTATAAGGAGACATCACAAATGTTACTTTTAAATGATTTAAAACTTTGGGTAAGGGTATATAAGTACAGTCATTTGACTATGAGTGCTTTTGCTTTGTATCGGTTTTTGCTTATTATTTTTGTTGCTTTTGGAGGACCTGAAACTTTACATATTGTTCTATTTAATCTTCACACCTGAGTCAGGGTTATTTCCTCCTTTTGTTTTTTACTTTTTTCAGTTTTTTTATTTTACTTTTTGTTTTGTTGTTTGACTGGTATCTCTAGTAAGCTATTTGCTTATGATCTGCACGTAAATTTGTAAACACGGCCATTTGTAGGTGGTTCTGGGAAAAATGGTGCACTGTGGATTCTCACAATGCATTCTTCACTCTGTCAACCTGATATGCTCCATCAACCTGAAGGTATGCCCATTTGGAGATCTTTGTTTGCATAACTATAGGTGCGACATAGCCCTAGAGGGTTCTTCCCTGCAGGAAGTGTTCATGGTCAGGTGAAAACTAACATAAGAGGGATATTACATTGAGCTCTTTTTTTAAGTGTATACTATTGAGGCCTCTTATGTATGATGAGTTGGTTCTCTCAGGTAGAGGTCTGGTGTGGTTGTTGGTCCCCAGGCTCCTGGTCCTAATATTGGTGTTAGTATCTATAGAAGTGGGTATTTGGGACCCATGAAATGCATTGTAACAAAACATTTCAGGTCCCCCTTGCCAGATCCATTTCTAAGCTGTTATACTATCACGTTTCAGCAATGATAAAGGAGTCAAATGGTATTGAGTAGGGTGGGAAGAGTAATGATATGCTGTGAAAAATCTCTATTGAAAAATTCCTATGGATTATATCTCTGTGTGTAAATAAAAAAGAAGCTATGTTGGGCGAAGTACACCACATGTTTTAGTGTTTTTATGAATGGAATAACTTGATGGAATTTTAACAGTACTGTATATGTATTGTATCATTGGGCACCTTTAAAATGCCATGTTTAGGGACTTTTTTTGCGTAGCTGGCAGTGGAGGTGAATGGGTGCACACTAGCTGAGCTCCAGGACACTGAGGCTCCCTGACGCGGTTAGCGGTGACCCAAAGCAAACCTGAGGACACAGTTTGATCCTGGAAGGTGTGGGGAACAATACTCACCCCATGGGGAAATGTAAATCGCGGAATGGACCACGCAAATTGGGTGTTTTCCACAGCCCGGCTGGGACTCCCAGGAAAGAAGATGGCACTGGCTCCTCCTCCCACACTCACACAGGCACACAGGCTGCTCATCCTGAAAGAAGGGAGAGAGGACAAACTCAGCTCCAGCAGCTGCAGCATAAAAATGACACACACCAGCCTGAAGTTTCCATTGACTGTGACCCTGAATTTACTGGTAATCCTTATGATGAAAACCTAGACTCCTTCCCTACCTCAGGCAAAGCAGTATTAGACACCGATATTAAGGAAATGCTAAAGTCCCTGAGAGGAGCAATCCAACATGGCATGCAAGCCTTTATGCAAAAATCCAAAATAGAAATAGACAAATTGGGAGAGAGAGTAGAATATATAGAGCAGAAAATGACCGACTTTACTGAAGCACACAACAAACTGGTAGACGATCAATTTGAACTTGAGGATGAACTTAAACAACTAAAATCTAAAGTGGCAGACCTAGAGGATAGATCTAGCTGTAATAACATCAAATTTCGTGGTATTCCTGAAAATAAGAAGAACGCTGACCTGAAACAATTCTTGCAGAAAATGATCCTAGATCTAATCCCCACTATACTAAACCAAGAATTGGTGATTGATAGACCCATAGGCTGACAAAACCACTGCACATACTTAAAAAATTGCAAAGAGACATGATCACCAAGATTCATTTTTTCATGTAAAAGATATGCTGATGCACATTGCAAGACATCATTCACCGCTACCAGATCCCTACACAGGGATAGTTTTATACTCTAACCTCTCTCAGGCAACCATTCTGGCTCGAAAAAACCTGAACTCTATCACTAAAATATTTTTGTTTACAACGATTTTTATTATTGTAAAAGGTCATAGACTAGTACATATGTGTAAACGAAACATAGCTACATCAAACATATCAAATATGTACTTAAGATGAGGTGTATGGTATATATAATATATATATAAAAAAAACATTGCAATACAACAAAAGAACAATAAGGATGAGATATGAGTATGATTTTTCCTCTAAGGTTATATATTTCAAAACACATTTTTGTTCTATAATGATAAGTGTAGTTAGACTATATAAAGTGATATTTAGGGTAGTGGTATGTCCCAAGGGGACCACTTTTTTTTAAAATGTGCATGGTGTCAAAGAGTGTATGGTGGATACGCTCTGAGAGTTTTATTTGTTCCATTCTACTCAATACCTGGGGCCAAGGAACCGTTGATGAATGCCAATTAAAAGCTATCATCCAATGAATTGAGTTAAACAGTGTGCGTATTAGTCTAATATTATGTATGGGTACATTTGGTATAGATGCAAATAATAAACACACCTGAAGGGTGAGGGGAATTTTTTTGCCTATAATATGTTCAATCTTAGCAGCTGCTTGTAGCCATATGGGATTAAAAATTTTGCAGTTCCAGGAGATATGTAAAATGGTACCTTGATCTGGGCATCCCCTCAAACATGTGGGAGATACCGATGGATACAATTTGTTTATTTTATACAGGGTTAGGTACCATCTGGTGTGTAACATGATGGCTATTTCTATTACTAAAATATCACTCAACCACAAGATAATATACAGGTGGGTTTTCCCCACCAAACTAATGATAGACAGAAATAACATCTCCTACTCGATCTACACAATTGAAGATGGCCTCAAAATTCTGAAATCATGGTGCCTACTTCCAAATAATGAAGGAATTACTTCAAATAAAACCCCTCCGGAAAAAATCTCACCTCAATGGGATATTAGTTAAGGATGAAATATTTACGTAACGACCTCCAATGGACACCCCCTCCTTTTATATCCCTCCAATGTTGTCATTTTATTGACCACCTTAGGTTTTACAATAGTCAGGGATACCTTGTGCCCGTTTGCCTCATGCTAACTTTTCCCACACAAGTAAAGTTCCAATTATGCTGCACACGAGAGTTGCCTAGCAAATCAATGTTTTTTACACGTTCTATTTAGTTTTAGACTAGAAGTCTAATACTCTCACTATCTACCTCCTTAAAAGACCTATGCTGTTTTTTTTTCTTCTCACGGAAGTTACACCACCCTTGGAACTCTTACAAATTAAACAGTTCTACTACCTATAAGACTTAAACAACACCTACAGGATAACAATTTCCAACATGGCTAATCTCAGCCTCTTATCACTGAATGTAAAAGGTCTCAATAGCCCCTTTAAAAGGAAAGCTCTTTGGAATGACACTTTAAAATTTGGCAGCAATATTCTTTGTATCCAAGAATCTCATTTTGCAAGAGACACTCCCCCCAAATTTTCTCATGTTAAATTCAAGAAGAAAAAAGGAGTTATCACGATTATTAAAGTCTCTGTTTCTTTTCAGCGTATAGACTCCAAAATAGATTCATACTGGTCGCCAATATTCAAAACTCAATCCTGACAATTGCTAATATATATGCTCCCAACAAAAATCCTCAGCAATTCCTCCAGAAGGTCCTTAAAATAATAAGGAAAATTCAAAAGGGAAATGTTGTACTGTGCGGAGACTTTAATGCCCCGATGGGTCCATCTAAGGACACCACCAAGGGAAGACAACAGAAAAGGACTATACCTTCTATTCTAACGTCATATACTAGGATTGATTTCTTCATCACCAGTAGACTTCTCCTACAAAAATTTACAGATGCCCGTATTCATAACATAACATGGTCCAACCATCCCCCAATTTCAATGATCATTGATCTAAGGCAACTAACCTCTAACTCCCTGCTTTGGAGAAACACTAAATATCCTATCTCAGGAGAGACAAATGTCAGTGATGAAAGAAAGACTTGAAGAGTTTTCTTAAATGAATGACAATGAATCTGTTTCCATCTCTAGTTCATGGTGTGCTCATAAGAGGATTACTGATCCAAATGGCTTCTAGGGGAAAAAAAGCAGAACTCACGCAAAAAACAACATTCTAGCTGCCATTTCCAAACTGGAAAAAAACTTAATGACGCAAGGAACGAACTCTGTGTCTTATTAATCTCCAACCACGAGAGATATATAAAAAAACAAAGGAACAAAGTGGGTAAATATCTAGCTTCCCAACTACGCCAAACAAAAAATACAGAAATTAATTCACCATAACTCTGGGAAAGTCACGTATAATCCAAAGGAAATAACAGATGCATTTGCAGAATATTACAAAAAATAATATAACTCAAAAAATTACAAAAACACCCCCCAACCTCAACCCTTAGATATTACTCAATTCCTAAACAAGATTAACCTCCCTACTATAGACTCTTCTACCCTGAAAACTTTAAACAAACCAATATCAGTAGAAGAAATTAATAAGGTCACCCAATCTCTACCAATGAATAAAGCCCCAGGAGCAAACGTTCTGTCCAGTGAATACTATAAGACATTCAGTAAAGCTTTATCATCCCACCTAGCTTAACTATTCAATTATGTTGTAAACAATCAGTCATTTCCTAAAGAGATGCTTGAAGCTGTCATCATTATGATTCCAAAACAGGGAAAAAAAAACAATGTCACCTACTAATCACAGGCCCTTCTCATTATTGAATTCTGCCCTAAAAAATCTATTCCAAAGTATTAGCCAACTGCTTGCTAGAAATATCACCTTATCTTATTGAACCAGATCAAGTGGGGTTCGTTAAAGGACATCAAGGCCCTGACAGTACCAGGATAATGATTAACTTAATTAATCATATAGAGCTCAAATCCCTTCTCTGCTTCTTGATTTGGATGCAGTGAAGGCATTCGATAGGGTTCATTGGGCATACATTGCAGAGACCCTTGGAAAGTTAGGATTTTCTGGCTTCATTCATAAAGCCATAATGTCCCTTTACACGACACCATCGCCCAGGGCATTTACATCTAGCCACTTTTTTAAAAGCTTCACGCTGTCTAATGGAACCAGACAAGGATGCCCCTTATAGCCCATTATTTTCTCACTAGTAATTGAGCCCCTTGTGACAACTATTGGATCTAACCCCAATATCACTGGTATTAATATAGGTCAATTAGAACACAAATTAGGTTTATTCGCAGATGACATAATTTTAACACTCTCCAGTCCTGATACCTCTCTAAATTAAGTTAGAAATACCCTAGAATCCTTTGGATCGGTTTCATATTATAAGATCAACCCTAACAAATGTTAAGCCTTACCAACAAATATTAAGCCTGATCAAGTTGATTTCTTGCGTCAAAAACATATGTATAACTGGGAAACCCCTCTATTTCATATTTGGGGATCCAACTCTCCTACCCCACAGCCAAACTATACAAGGTCAATTATCCTAATCTCCTAGACCAAATTAATAAAGACCTCAAATCCATCCAAAAAACTCAACTATCTTGGATCAGAAAAATAGCAGCATTCAAGATGCAAACATTACCCAAGATATTATACTACTTTAGATCCCTCCCTATACCAGTATCTTCCAATTTTTTTACGCAAGTCAACTCAAAACTAAGCAACTTTTTTTGGAAAGGGAAAATAAAACAGATTTGCAATCTCAATTATGACTACGGTTAAATTTAAAGGAGGTATGAACCTCCCTGATGTTCGTCTATACTTCTATGCTTCATTAAAGTATTTCAAGTTTTAAAGAGAAAAAAAGATATGATGAATTATATATTACATTTTCAATCCAAGTTGTGTCAATTGTTTTATTATTGAATGTCTGGAGTTCATACTGCCTGAGATCCCATTATAGAACAAGAGGCATATGATATGATGATGTGTTGTTATATAACTTTAAAAGTGATTTTTGATTGAAGTTCCTTAATAATGGCCCTGCCTTTTATTATTTATTGCATATTTTACAAGCACTCCACACACTGTATATTATCACACTGGAATTTATCAGCATCACAAAGAAACAGGGGAATACAATGAAAATACCCAACATACCCTGTTTTTTTTTTTCTTTTGGGACAGATTTGGTACCTGCATTCTTTATGTCATCGGTGAAAACCAAATCATTGGAGTTGTTGGGGTTGAATTACGAAAGGCAAAAAGACTACATACTTTGTAAGTGTAGTTGCACTAATTTTCCCCAGAGCTTAGTGAATGTGGTGAAGCCTCAGTTTGCAAAGAATACCCAATCTGGTGCAAGGAAATGCTTGCACTTGAATGGATGATAGCAGAGTTTTACCACATTTATTAAGCTCTGGGGGAAATTAGTGCAACTGCACTTGCAAAGGACATAGTCCATTTGCCTTTAGTAAATCAACCTCATGGATTCTTTAATTAATTTTCACCAGCCCTTTTCCACAGAGCTCCATCTGTGCTATGCAGAATTATACCTTATTTGTGAATTTTATGATTCTCAGAAAATTTTAAAAGTGGTTAGAGAATTTGGAGGGATCCCTTGCTGACACTACAGGTGAAAACTGCAACTTTAACCTATGTTTGTAACTGCCACAGTACTTTGTATGAAAATAATATATGCTACATTGGATATTAATTAAGGATAATTTTGTTCTTAAAGTGTTTGTAACCCTAAAAAAAGTGAGCTCCTGTTCCCTTTTAGCAGGTTAAACAGCACAGTGCTTGCGCTGTCTAACCTGCCCCTCTCTAAGCTTTAAAAAAAAAACTGGCTGATCCTGCCAGTTCCTGTGTCCCCCTCTGTGTATTGACCAAGATAATCATGACTGCTGAGCCCTGATTACCTTGGTCAGTTTACATGCCTCTGTC
The DNA here is from genome assembly GCF_042186555.1 of Aquarana catesbeiana. NCBI lineage: Eukaryota > Metazoa > Chordata > Amphibia > Anura > Ranidae > Aquarana > Aquarana catesbeiana. Next base: position 471,640,391 of record NC_133326.1, read on the forward strand.
ATAGGCAGCCCTGCTCTCTCCCCCTCTCCCCTCCCTCCTGGCCTGTCAGCTATGTGCCTTTGTCTCCGCCCACTCCTGCCGCTATCAGTAGTTATAACAAATTTAACAACTGTCACTGCCAGATCCTTTATTTTTATTTTTTTTAAAGAGAGCCTCTAAATACCTTTTTTGCAGCTATATCCAGGCCAGACACATGACTCCTGGGCGGGTAGGGGCGTGACCTAGGAGGGGGGTGAGTTCCTGCGCCTTTTCTCTGAGAAAAGAAAGCCATATATCTATAGATATATAGATTTATAGCTTTTTTTCTCAGAGAAAAGGTGCAGGAACACACCCTCTCCTAGGTCATGCCCCTACCCACCCCTAGAACCCCCAAAAACCACTCCTTTAGAGAACCAAGGGATTTACAGGGAACCAAGTATACTTTGGAGGCCTATACAAGTAATTTGTATGGAATTTGTTAATAAAAAGTAATGCAGTAAAATGTGCAATTTGTAAAATGTAAAATTTGAAATATCCAGACTTGTAGACTATTTCAGCATTCTTGTCATATAGTTTGGACATGTATCCAAACATACATGAGCTCATCTCTACTGTACAGCTCTAAGCACCCATGTGCATGAGCACTGTGAGTTTGTTACTGTAGTAAAAGCAATAATAGACCCACTACAGAAAGAATAGATCCCTCCAGCATCAATAGACACCCCCTCATATCCAGCAACAATAGACAGCCCCCCATATATCGAGCAAAGAGACATTCCCAAATATCCAGCAAAGAGACAGCCACGGCCCAGTCCAGTAAAGAGACAGCCACGACCCAGTCCAGCAAATAGACAGCCCAGTCTAGAAAGAGACAGCCCAGTCCAGCAAGAGATGGCCCAGTCCAGCAAGAAACAGCCTAGTCCAGCAAGAGCCAGCCACAGCCCAGCAAGAGACGGCCACAGCTCAGTCCAGCAAGAGACAGTCTCTTAGTAGGCACAGAACAACCCCTTTAAGCAGCATCGTCACCACCAGAAACTAAAAATTTTAGTTTTTACCACAGTCTTCAGCACACAACAGTTACCAGGATACTAGTGATGAGGAGGACAGGCTACCTAACCACAGCAACCATCCAAAGATATTACCACATGGCTGCACTGAACATTGCTCTTACAGAGAAAACAAGCTTCCAGTCGCTCTGTACTGAGAGATGGAGTGGAGTGCAGATCACTCCGCCTTCTGCTCTCGTAGATGCAGCCATTTGATCCCTCAGTGGCAGGGAGTCCTTTAGCGGAGGTGCCTCAGCGTCGGGGAGTGCTTTGGCAGATGTGCCTCAGCGGCGGGGAGTGCTCTGGCGGAGGTGCCTCCACGATTGATCCCTCCACAGCCATCAGTGTTTTATAACAGGTGGCAGCACAGCAGGCTACACAGATTTGGACATGGAAGTGCTCCGGCAGAGGTGCCGTAATGGCGTTCCAGCAGAAAAAAAGCCCTGTGTGTATATATATATATATATATATATATATATATATATATATATATATAAAATTACTAATTACTAATTTGATGAATACATGAATACATATGTAGGCTCCACTCCCTACTTAGTTCTGCAACTCCAAGCTTTGCTTTGCTGATCCTCTTGAAAAAATAGATTACATTCTCTAAAAAAGTAAAACAGCCACAATGCTCTTGATAGCTAGATACCAGGCTTTTTAGTCTGTAGATCAGGACTAGAAAGTGCCAGGAAGTTTCAAAGCACTTTTCTTCTGTTTAGATCAAACAAAAACTAATTTTTACTAATGTGATCTGCTGAAGCTGCCCTCTTAAGCCTCGTACACACGATCGGATTTTCCGCAGACAAAACCACAGATTTTTGTCCGAAGGGCGCTGGCCGGGAACTTGTCTTGCATACAAACAGCACACAATTGTCGGCCAACAAACAGGAACCTAGTGACGTACTACGTGGTTTTCCAGCTCTTTAGCGCCAGCCTTTGGGCATCTTCTGCTAGTTTCGTGTTAGTAGAAGTTTGGTGAGTGTTGATTTGTGCTTTACATTTTGTGCTTTACATTTCACGCTTTTCATTTTGCGCTTTTCATTTTGTACTTTTCATTTCGCACTTTTCAGTTAATTTCTGAACAACCGTTCATCAACCAGCCATGTTGCCGAATTGGAGGAGATAATGTGTTATTTATTATTGGCCTTGGAGTTATTGCTTTGACCCAAGTCTAGTCCAGGTAAAGGAGGAGGAGGATTTCCTGGATCAAAAATTGGTTGCTTTATTAATCGTGACCAATTATGTCATATGCCTTTGCTGCGGGAGCTCCAGGAGAATAATCCATATGATTTTCGGAATTATCTCCGGATTACAGACCCCTGATTTCACCAACTCTTGGCATTGTTGACCCCCTATATTAAGAAGCAAGACACATGCATGAGGCTTTTATTTTATTTTTTGGTTGAAAAATGATTTGATTTGGTATATTTTCTATATTTTTGGATGCATAGAATGCACTTTTTGGTTAAGTTCTGTTGACAGATAGCATGTCTAATTTTATTTGTTTTCTTTTTTTAATGCACAATAAAAAAATTGTGGAGAATAAAACTTGGCTATGTGTTTTACTTCAAATGACAGTTTGGGAGTAGGCAGTAGGGATGAGCTGCGAGTTCGAGTCGAGCTCATGTTCGACTCGAACATCGGCTGTTTGCCAGTTCGCTGAACAGCGAACAATTTGGGGTGTTCGCGGCAAATTCGAAAGCCAAGGAACACCCTTTAAAAGTCTATGGGAGAAATCAAAAGTGCTAATTTTAAAAGTTGTATGCACGTTATTGTCATAATAAGTGTGGGGACCTGGGTCCTGCCCCAGGGGACATGGATCAATGCAAAAAAAAAAATTTTTAAAATGGCCGTTTTTTCAGAAGCAGTGATTTTAATAATGCTTAAAGTGAAACAATAAAAGTGTAATATTCCTTTAAATTTCGTACCTGGGGGTGTCTATAGTATGCCTGTAAAGGGGCGCATATTTCCCGTGTTTAGAACAGTCGGACAGCAAAATGTAAAAAAAGTAAAAAAGTAAATGAAAACTACTCACGGCTATTAATGAATTGCCGGTCTGACAATACACATAAAAGTTTATTGATAAAAACGGCATGGGAATTCCCCACAGGGGAACCCGAACCAAAATTAAAAAAAAAAATGACGTGGGGGTCCCCCTAAATTTCATACCAGGCTCTTCAGGTCTGGTATGGATATTAAGGGGAACCCTGGCAAAAATTTAAAAAAAAAATGACGTGGGGGTCCCCCTAAATTCCATACCAGACCCTTATCCGAGCACGCAACCTGGCAGGCCGCAGGAAAAGAGGGGGGGAGGAGAGAGCGCCCCCCCTCCTGAACCGTACCAGGCCACATGCCCTCAACATTGGGAGGGTGCTTTGGGGTAGCCCCCCAAAACACCTTGTCCCCATGTTGATGGGGACAAGGGCCTCATCCCCACAACCCTTGCCCAGTGGTTGTGGGGGTCTGCGGGCGGGAGGGGCTTATCGGAATCTGGAAGCCCCTTTAACAAGGGGACCCCAGATCCCGACCCTCCCCCCTGTGGGAAATGGTAAGGGGGTACAAAAGTGCCCCTACCATTTCACAAAAAAAGTGTCAAAAATGTTAAAAAGGATAAGAGACAGTTTTTGATAATTAATTTATTTAAATGCTTCTTCTTTCTTCTATCTTCTTTCTTCTATCCTCTATCTTCTATCTTCCTTCAGTTTCTTCCTCCTTCTTCTTCTTCTGGTTCTTCTGGTTCTTCCTCCGGTGTTCTCGTCCGACATCTTCCTCCGCGGTGCCGGTGTCTTCTTCCCTTCGTCTTCTCGGGCTGCTCCGCATTAAGCATGATGGGAGGCTCCCACTGTGTGACGCTTCTCCTCTTCTGACGGTTCTTAAATAACGGAGGGCGGGGGCACCCGGTGACTGGGGACTTGACGGGGACTTCCCTGTGGCATTCCCCATGATGTCAGAGGGGGGCGGACAGGGAAGTTACCGTGCGTCAGAGGGGGGCGGGGTCACCGGGTGGCCCAGCCCTCTGTTATTTAAGAACCGTCAGAAGAGGAGAAGCATCACACAGCGGGAGCCTCCCATCATGCTGGATGCGGAGCAGCCCGAGAAGACGAAGGGAAGAAGATGCTGGCGCCGCGGAGGAAGATGCTGGACGAGAACACCGGAGGAAGAACCAGAAGAACCAGAAGAAGAAGAAGATGGAGGAAGAAACTGAAGGAAGAAGAAAGAAGCATTTAAATAAAGGAATTGTCAAAAACTGTCTCTTGTCATTTTTAACATTTTTGACACTTTTTTTGTGAAATGGTAGCCTTTACCATTTCACACAGGGGGAGGGCTGGGATCTGGGGGTCCCCTTGGTTAAGGGGGCTTCCAGATTCTGATAAGCCCCCCGCCCGCAGACCCCCACAACCACCGGCAAGGGTTGTGGGGATGAGGCCCTTGTCCCCATCAACATGGGGACAAGGTGTTTTGGGGGGCTACCCCAAAGCACCCTCCCAATGTTGAGGGCATGTGGCCTGGTACGGTTCAGGAGGGGGGGCGCTCTCTCGTCCCCCCTCTTTTCCTGCTGCCTGCCAGGTGGCGTGCTCGGATAAAGGTCTGGTATGAATTTTGGGGAGACCCCACGCCATTTTTTTTTTTTAATTTTGGCCGGGGTTCCCCTTAATATCCATACCAGACCTGAAGGGCCTGGTATGGAATTTAGGGGGACCCCCACATCATTTTTTTTTAAATTTTGGTTCTGGGTTCCCCTGTGGGGAATTCCCATGCCGTTTTTATCAATGAACTTTTATGTGTATTGTCGGACCGGCAATTCATTAATAGCCGCGAGTAGTTTTAAATTAAATTTTTTTCCTTTGAAATGTCATTTTGCTGTCAGACTGTTCTAAACACGGGAAACATGGTCCCCTTTACAGGCATACTATAGACACCCCCCAGGTACAAAATTTAAAGGAATATTACACTTTTATTGTTTCACTTTAAGCATTATTAAAATCACTGCTCCCAAAAAAACGTCCGTTTTTAAAACTTTTTTTTGCATTGATCCATGTCCCCTGGGGCAGGACCCAGATCCCCAAACACTTTTTTTGACAATAACTTTAATATAAGCCTTTAAAATGAGCACTTTTGATTATTCATGTTCGTGTCCCATAGACTTTAACGGTGTTCGCGTGTTTGAACAAATTTTTTGCCTGTTCTCAGGTTCTGGTGCGAACCGAACAGGGGGGTGTCCGGCTCATCCCTAGTAGGCAGTTACATTTAAAAAAATACAATGTAAAATTAAGAAAGGACATCAACATAGTTGTATCTTTGATCTTAAAAACTACAGGATAACGGTGTTGTGGTAACTTGCACCAGAAAAAAAACTAACAAGCATAATAATATTATTCTTGATTACACTAGAAGAAAAAAGCCTTTTTTTTTTAAAGTTTTTTGGTAGATGGATCTATCCAAAATACATAAAAAACACATTTTGTACTTAAGTATGCTAAGTGTGTGTAAAACCCAAATACATTTTCCTGTATTTATTTATTTATTTCAGGTACTTATAGAGCGCCGTCAATTTACACAGCGCTTTACATATACATTGTACATTCACATCGAAGAAAAAAGCCTTTGAAAATTTGTTTGCCATAACTCCATCAGTATCACCAGCAAAGCAGTTTCATTATTATCCCATTAAAGAAGAAGATAATGTGCGCTGCATTTTGAGATTTCATAATTTGCCACATCATGAATGTTAATTTTCCATTACGAATGGTAGTTCACAAGATCGACCGCTTCCAGCTCGTCCTTGCTTCCGAGCATGCGTGTTTGTACTTTGGACTTTTGTCTGACTGACTTGTGTACACACGCTCAGAAAATCCGACAACAGACATTTGTCCGCAGAAAATTTTAAAGCCTGCCATCCAACATTTGTCCGTGGAAAATCCAACAACAATTGTCCGATGGAGCGTACAGACGGTTGGATTTTCTGCCAACAGCCTGTCATCACACAATTCCCGTCAGAAAATCCGATCGTGTGTACGAGGCTTTAATCCACTTGAAGAGTTAATTTTAATAGTAGAGCAACTTTAAAATGTCTTTGTTTGAAAAGATCTCAGTGGTGTTATTAATTGTTCAGATAGATTAACCAAAGTTTTAATTTTATGTCTTTGTTATACCATGGGTGATCTTGGCAAACAATATGTACTGTAGACATGTAACAAACTAGTGAATCACATGTGTTGCTTTTAAGTAATTGTGTTGCAGAATGTAATGTTCTCTAGCTCTCTAGTTGCTGAGATCTCCAGATTTGAGAATATAAAAAAGCATGGCATATTCATTTAAACAATAAATTAATGAAAGTCAGCGCTAACCAGAATAAATGGCTGCTTGAAGTACAGCCAGGGCCAAATGGTGTCGGGTAGCTATACAAATAATACTCCCACAACAGGAATATGACATGGCTTGCATTTCCCTGAACCTCCCCCGTGCCCTCAGCTGCTCGGCAGCCAATTGGCAGCCTGGGGAGGTGAAGCAGCTGGAGTTGCCTTAAAGGCACATGACATATTTTTAACTGGAGTGTTATGCTGCATGTCATTAGGCAGCAGTTAGTACTCTGTCTGGTGGTTGGTGGAACACATTTTTTGGATGGATATCTTCTGATCACAGTGGAAGAGTTCACAGATATTTTCTTTGTGGTATATACAAGTTCACAATTTGTGAGCAGTGTGTGTATTTAATGAACTTGCAATTGATTTAAATCTTACACTATAGTCTCCCTCTTTTTTTTTTCTCTAGTGGGTGAGCTTTGTCTATGCAGCAATCTGATATCAATGAGGGGGAGCCAAATGCCCAGAAGAGCTGAACAGAGGCTGGAGCAATTTTAAGGGAGATTCCTGCATATTACTGTCATGTAATTTCGCTGCCTGTAATTCATGCAGCCATTTATTCTGGTGAATTTTCACTCTGATGGGTGATCAAAGTTAAATTGATATTCATTTGATGCACATACAATGGTGAGGGAAGAGTCCTATTGAAGTTCAATATGGAAGAAATTTGTTTGTGCAACAATTTATTCATATTTTTTGGTGCTACATTTTTCACATTCATATTTATTTAAAAGCTTTTAAAATACTTTGAAAATAAAGTTAAAAACTATTGTTTGTCTATTTTGACAATTATTTACAACACTGAGACCTTTTCAAGCAATGACATTTTAAAGTTGATCTTTAAAATTTACTATTTTCGTAGATTAAAAGGGTATGCCTTAGCATCAGCAAACCAAATTAGGAAAAGGGGTTTTTGTTTGCTCTAAACTAAAAAAAATGCTTCTAATCATACTATACAGACTACACAGCCTAAATCAATTTGTATCCAGCTATCAAGAGCAAAAAATTGTACAACTGCATTTAAAACACAATTCTTTAAATGAAAATGTTTATTGCTGCAGTTCCTTAGTTTCACCTCAGAGCGCCGCTGTTTGCCCAATAAGGCGAAGAATACAGAACTAGAGATCCACTGGCATGTGCATCACTCACACACACTGCAAATCTGCAAGAAGAGTCACAGCCATTTTCTGGATTTTCTGTGCACACCAAAATACAGAATATTTAATTTTGCCTACGTGGATGGATTAAGCAAGTGAAGTATATAGCCAACTGGACTGGATATTTTAATCTATATACTAAATGCTGAGAATGGATGAGTGGAAACTTCACACACAGATAAACAAAGGAATCAGATGGCAAGTATTTTTCTTTTCCTTCTTATTCTCATGGCTATATCATTCAGTCTCTGGTCAGATTCATTATTCCATTGAAGAAGAAATGAGAAAAGACTCTGTTATAGCAAATATTGCAGATGACCTTGAATTAGATATTAAGCTGCTCTTGTCTAGAAAACTGAGAATGGTATCACGTGTTGCAGAGAAATATTTTTATGTGAATTTAGACAATGGAAATCTGTATGTGAAGGACAGGATAGACAGAGAGACACTGTGTGGGCCGGAAACTACCTGCTTTCTAATTTTTGATGCTGTGGTTGAATATCCTTTTAAAATTGTTAAGGTCAGAACTGAAATTCAGGATATAAATGATAATTCCCCCAGATTTACTCCTGATACATTTTCTTTGGAGATCAATGAATCAGCTCTACCTGGAACAAGATTTACATTACAGAATGCAGAAGACCCTGATGCTGGTGCTAATGCAATAGACACATACAAGCTCAGTGATAATCAGCATTTTACACTAACCGAAAGTATCAGTCCAGATGGGAGCAAACTTCCTGGACTTGTGTTAGAAAAACCTTTAGATCGAGAGACACTTAAAGAGCATGAACTAATTTTAACAGCATTAGATGGAGGACATCCTGTGAGGTCTGGAACAGCTGTAATAAAGATCATTGTCACTGATGCTAATGATAATGTTCCAGTATGTACTCAGCAACTGTATAAAACCAGTGTGATTGAAAGTATTCCAATCAATACCACTATAATTACTGTAAACGCAACTGATAAAGATGAAGGTATCAATGGACAGATTGCATATTCATTTAGCAAAACATCAGGTAATATCCATCACACAGGCATGTTTAATATTTATCCCAGTAATGGAGAGATTAAGATAAAGAGAACTTTAGACTTTGAAACAGCAAGAAACTATGAGCTCTCTGTACAAGCAAAGGATGGAGGCGGTTATGTAACTCATTGCAAAGTATTAATAGAAGTCATTGATGTCAATGACAATGCTCCTGAAATATTAATTAGTTCCTTGTCTACTCCCATACCCGAGGATTCTGCAGTTGGCACTATGATAGCTCTAATTGAAATTCATGATCAGGATTCTGGAGAAAACAGTGTTGTTGATGTTCAAATTATCGAAACAGTACCTTTTGGTTTGATTGTGTCATCTGACAATTATTACAGAATAGCTACAAGATCTCCTATTGACAGAGAACAGCAGTCATCTTATAATATTACAATTTTAGCTACTGATGGAGGATCTCCTTCACTTTCCAGCAGAAGAACCATCAAACTGGACATATCAGATATTAATGACAATCCACCAGTTTTTATGAAATCTACTTATATTGCTTATGTGCCAGAGAACAATTTACCAGGAGCCTTAATCTACAGAATACAAGCTTCTGATCCGGACAGTGGAGACAATGCCAGGATTTTTTATTTCATTTCAGGCAACAGTTCAGAAGTTCAGCCTGTGCCTTCCTTCTTATCTATTAACATGGAAACAGGAGTTCTCTATGCTCAGAAATCATTTGATTATGAGCAGTTCAAGGAGTTGATAATAGAGATAACTGCCAAAGACAATGGATCCCCATCTCTGAACAGCAGTACAACACTAATTATACATATAGTAGATCAGAATGATAATGTACCAAAAATTTTGTACCCATCTCCAGAAATCGGCGGATTACCTATCTTTGAGATGGTTCCTTTTTCTTCTGAATCAGGTTCTTTAATAGCGAAAGTTGTTGCAGTGGATGCAGATTCTGGACATAACTCTTGGCTCTCTTATCATTTCACTCATGTGTCAGAGACATCACATTTTATTATTGATGAACACACTGGGGAAATCAAGATATCACGTGTCTTTCAAGAAAATGATCTGTTAAATCATAAGGTTGTGGTGATGGTAAAGGACAATGGGATCCCCTCTTTCTCAGCGACAGTCACCTTAAGCCTTGTTGTTGCAGATAGCTTCCAGCAAGTGGTTCCTAAAATCAGCAATCATATCAATGAAGATCCTCAAACCAGTTTGCAATTATATTTAGTTATTGCATTGGCACTAATTTCATTTTTATTCATTGTAACAGTAATATTGGTTATTATATCAAAATGTAGAGAACCAAGGCATTCACCAAACCTTGAATCACTAAGTGCTAGTCTGTATCCTCCAGCTGATCCCAGAATACTCTCCATGTATAGCGATGGAACATTACCTTTTCCCTACTCATATAATGTGTGTGTGGCTCTGGACCCAACGAATGACTTCACCTATGTGAAATCTAACCAAAGCGTTCCTGTAGATAATCTTATCGATGCAGATGATTCTGGTCTCCAAAATTACAGCTTACAAAAGGCTTTGCCACCTAGTAGTGAGGTGAGTAACATGTAAACATTAACCATTTATAGGTTGTAGTGGGGTGTGGGTTGAGTGACCTCTAATAGATCCGGCATCTCATTCCTGATTTAGTAACATATAAATATAGGATTAGAACTAGAGATTATGATGGTGCCCAATATATGATAACAAACAGTATTGTTTATAATATAAAATTACGTTTTATTACATAAAAAAACGAATGACTTCACCTATGTGAAATCTAACCAAAGCGTTCCTGTAGATAAGCTTATCGATGCAGATGATTCTGGTCTCCAAAATTACAGCTTACAAAAGGCTTTGCCACCTAGTAGTGAGGTGAGTAACATGTAAACATTAACCATTTATAGGTTGTAGTGGGGTGTGGGTTGAGTGACCTCTAATAGATCCGGCACCTCATTCCTGATTTAGTAACATATAAATATAGGATTAGAACTAGAGATTATGATGGTGCCCAATATATGATAACAAACAGTATTGTTTATAATATAAAATTACGTTTTATTACATAAAAAAAAAAAACAAGACAGTTTATAGGTGCATAAAATGCAGATTATTATTAGTAGATACTGGCCAAAGTATCCATGTATCAATGGCAGTTAGTGGTAACGATCCCTACATGTTTCCCCAAACATTGGCTTCTTTAGGGGAGTACATATTTGCCAGTATGTGATAAGGGCTCTATTAATGATAAATACAAAGAAACAGACAATTAACCCAACAACTTCTCACATAGTGTACATAAACACAAAAGTACAAATCCATTAATGCATTGATCATACGGCATGGCTTATAAACCGTCCTCCCAGTGGTCCACAAGCCCACCTACTTCCAAGCATCCCCCGTTGGGTGGAGCACCCTGACCGTCCTAGAGCGATGAACGGAATACAGCAGAAAATGGTTACAGGGGGCATACAGGGGACCAAGCTAATGGCAAAATCAGCAAGAAAAAATAAATAATAAATTCATAATGATGGACAAACCTAGTCCATTCAAATAGGCTAACATAGCTTCAATACTTACAATCACTGTAGAAAAAAGCGAATAAGGGCCACCAGAGCTGTTCACACTGCTAAAAAAGGGAATTGTCAAATGGCCAGGGGGCCCTGTATAGAAAATATTGAAAGAGGGGAAAGAATTAAAATAACAATAATTGGAAAATAAAGGATAACAATAGTAAAATGATAAAAAAATAATATAATGAAGGGGAGGAAATGGAAACAGAAAAATCCACACAGGGATTAAAGAGAGGCTGAAGATAAAATTATATATATATATATATATATATATATATATATATATGCATGCGTGCACCTGCATGCCTAATAGAGCAGGGTGCTTATTAGACATGTGCACATTGTAAATTAGTTTTTATTTATTTCGTTTTTCGTTAAAAATATTGCATTCGTCCGAAAATCCAAATTAATTAAGGTCGAATCTATCATTGAAGGCTTATGGTGTCTGTCGAATGTTCAAAGAAGATTCGACGGAGCAGCTAAACTGCACGACGCCGCAATCGTACATTTCAGGTCGAATTTTCCACCTACAAGCTAGCTGTAGTAGAATTCTAATGTTGTATGACTAGTAATAATTATATTTATTAATTATTTTACTAGTCAACCAACATTAGAATTTTTCTATAGTCTATGGGCGGATGCATTTGACCGGAAATGTACGATTGCAGTGTCATACAGTTTAGCTGCTCCATCGAATCTTCTTAGAACTTTCGACAGACACCATAAGCCAAAGATTCGACGTTTGTATGTTTTTCGTTGCTTTGTCGAAATTTTGGTCATTCATGTTAAATGGTCTACTCCAACAGTCAGCCAATTTTCACATTCGTTTCTCAATCTCCAAGTGCAATGGCGGGCGTGGCATCCGACGTTGTGTCAGATATTGATATGGCATTATAATATAGAATCTATAATAATAAATCCCCCCCCACAACACGGCAGCCTCTGAGGCTATCACAACTAGCAACACTAGTATCACTATCAAGTTCACAACACTAACACAATAGCAGCAGATTATTATGAAAAAGTTAAGCTGAACTGTAGCTTGCTTCACTATTGTTCTGCTGCTGTGCTTATGCTTAATTGCTAGATAATTCAGGTTCTCTGACAAACAGACCAAGAAGATTGACTGTCTTCTGAAATGATTCAGTGTGTGTGTCTCTCTCTGCTAGCAAATTGTAAGTGAAAGTAAGTTGGCTGTACTCGTGTACTTAGTTCTAGCTATTTTACTGCCCCTCCTCTTTGGTTACAATCGGCTAATAACATTCATCATCATCATTATTTTTATTTTACTTCCCTCACCCAATTCCAGCAGCGATCTTTTCTCTCTATGTCGAATCTTTTCTCTCTATGTAGAATAATCTTGGACTAATAGAGTTAAGGTTAGGCACATTCGACCACAGGTTCGATAGACACAGATTATTATTGTCAGCATCATGTCGAATCTCCTATCTATATCGAACTGTTGTCACAAGGAAAACGAAAATAAAGATTTTGTTTATATCGGATCTTTCGGTTTTCGTATTCTGCACTTTCGTTATCATTTGTTAAAACGATAACAAAAATACCTGAAATTCGGACAAAAATGCATTCGGACGAAAACTAATGCACATGTCTAGTGCTTATTACCCTCAATCCCAAACAGCCGTTTGTAAGTTATATCAGTGCAGTTCCAACCAGAGAGGCCAGAATTGCACAGGACGGATCAATCATAATGGGATACTACAAAGAAAGCAGAGTGCAAAGCATAGCTTCTAAACTAAAATATGAAGGGTTGGTTACACAAGACTAAAGGGATTGTGGGGTTCACCAAAAGTTCAAGAGATATGGGTAAAACAGAAACAAAATTACCTGTGTACCATGGAATAAAAGCGTGGCTGCCCCTAAGATCCAGCACAGTGTAAGGCTAGTAGTAGCGGCACCATATAGCCCCCCACTCGGTCGGCGTCTTACGATGTGGGGAACACCATCCCCACAGTGAAACATGGTGGTGGCAGCATCATGCTGTGGGGATGTTTTTCAGCAGTCGGGACTGGGAAATTGAGTTGAGGGAAAGATGGATGGTGCTAAAAAATTATAAATGATAAATTTAATTATAAATTAAATGATGTAAATCCTCAAACAATCCAGGTTGTGAGGCAACAAAACACAAAAAATGCCAAGTGGGGTGAATAGTTTTGCAAGGCACTGTATAACATATGGAATTATTGTATGACTTATATTATGGTAAGCCAAGTTAAGCTATATTTTTCCAAAAAAGGAATTTCAAGAATATTCCAGCATGTATCATACACACATAATTGGCTTCCAATGACCACATGTAGATCAGGTTAAGGGTCATTTCGTCAGTGACATTTTTCATGAAGTTTATGTGTGACATTTTCAGTCAACTTATTTTTCACTTTAATTTGTGTTTAATCTTCATTAATATAATTTTCCCAACTTTGATTGCATAGCACATAGACATATACTGTACGTATTGTAATTGCTGATTTTACATTTTTTTTTTTTTTTATTACTCTATGTAACAATTTTAGTTTATGCACTAAGAACATACAGGTAATTAATTATATGAAGGTTTGCTGTGCAGACCTAAGATTTAGTTGCAATTGGTTTACATTGCAGAAAATAGAATATAGGCCTACAAATGTTAAAACATGGTCCAACCAGGTAGAAGCCCCCTACAAGCACCCAAAACATTTTGGGATCATATCCCTTCATCAGGGGTGTGGAGCATAGTTTTCAGTATACAAACAATAACAGCCAAGAGGTTAAAAACTTTGGTAGTATCTATCCAGTTACCAGGGGGACAACACAGCCTTGTGCCCATACTGAGGGGGAGCATAGCAGGGGTAGCTCAGAAAGGGACTGGCATCCAGCCAGGGTTCCAATATGGGTGATATCTGTAAAAAACCAACACATATACAGGTGATACTCGAAAAATTTGAATATCGTGCAAAAGTTCATTTATTTCACTAATGCAACTTAAAAGGTGAAACTATTATATGAGATAGACTCATTACATGCAAAGCAAGATAGTTGAAGCCGTGATTTGTCATAATTGTGATGATTATAGCTTACAGCTCATGAAAACCCCAATAAATTAAACTTTTGGACGATATGCTAATTTTTCGAGTATCACCTGTATATAGTATGCTTGCCCAAAGGGAAATCACTGGCCAGTCCCCCAAAGCGTGGTTTTGGAGGGATAAGTATCCCATATTTGATCTTTGGCTGGATGCCGGCCCCTTTCTGAGCTATCCTGGCTTTTGCACTAGGGACAAACAATGAGCTGTTATATAACTTTAATTGTGTTTTTTGATCAGAGCTCCTCAATAATGGCCCCATCTTTTGCTGTTTACTGTATATCATACAAGCACACTATACACTGCATATTATTACACCATACTTAGCAGCATCACAAAAAAAGAAGGGGAATACAATGAAAGTACCCATCATACCCTGTCTTTTTTTAGGGACATGTTTGGCACATGAATTGATCTTTGGCAATTCCTCTTGGCCCTTACACAGTCTTTATGTAATCAGTGATAACTAAATCACGGGAGTGATTGATTTTTTAATTCATTTTCACTACAGAGCTTCATCTTTTCTGTGGAAATATACATAATTTGTTAATGGTATGATTCTCTAAGCATTTTAAAATTCTTCATACATACATTAAGGAGAATAGAAAAATGTGAAATTCACTGATTCAGCTGGTTAGAAAACTCAGAAGGATGACTTGCTGATACTACATGTGTAAACTGAAACATTAAAACATATTTGAAACTGCTACAGTACTTTGTAGGAAAATAATATATGTACTCCATTAGTTGGTTATTAAGGCTAATTTATTCTTTTCTTGTAAAGGTTCCATTTTATTTTATTAACCGCTTCAGCCCCCGAAGAATTTACCCCCTTCCTGACCAGAGCGTTTTTTGCGATTCGCACTGCGTCGCTTTAACTGACAATTGCGCGGTCGTGCGACGTGGCTCCCAAACAAAATTGACGTCCTTTTTTTCCCACAAATAGAGCTTTCTTTTGGTGGTATTTAATCACCTCTGCGATTTTTATTTTTTGCGCTATAAACAAAATAAGAGCGTCAATTTTGAAAAAAATGCATTATTTTTTACATTTTGCTATAATAAATATCCCCCAAAAATATATAAAAAAAGATTTTATTTCCTCAGTTTAGGCCGATACGTATTCTTCTACATATTTTTGGTAAAAAAAAATCGCAATAAGCTTTTATTGATTGGTTTGCGCAAAAGTTATAGCGTTTACTAAATAGGGGATAGTTTTATGGCATTTTTATTAATAATTTTTTTTACTAGTAATGGCGGCGATCAGCTATTTTTATTGTGACTGCGATGTTATGGCGGACATGTCGGACATTTTTGACACATTTTTGGGACCATTGTCATTTATACAGCGATCAGTGCGATTAAAAATGCACTGATTACTGTGTAAATGACACTGGCAGTGAAGGGGTTAACCACTAGGGGGTTAATCAGTACTAGGGGAGTGTTTTCTAACTGTAGAGGGGAGGGGCTGTATGTGTCACTAGACTAATCACTGTTCCCGATGACAGGGAGTAGTGATCAGTGACACTTGTCACTAGGCAGAACGGGGAGATGCTGTTTACATCAGCATCTCCCTGTTCATCCTCTCCATGAGGTGATCACGGGTATCCCCGCGGCGATCGAGTCCGCGGGTCCGGCGACCCGACTCACGGAGCTCCCGGCCGGAGTGCGAGCCGCCAGCGGTGCGCACGCAATGGCATGGCGGGGAATTTAAATGGACGTACAGGAACGCCCATTTGCCCAGCCGTGCCATTCTGCCGACGTACATCGTCATGCACCGGTCGGGAACCGGTTAAAGTGCTAATAAACCCAAGACCCTGCTTTCACTATATCTGGTCTCCCACAGTACACAGAACATGTAAATGCAAATGTTTTAGTAAATATAAACTTCTAAATATCTTTTCTCCTCAGCAGTATAGCTCAGTCTTATGACTTCTATCAGTGTCCGACTGAGCACTGGTTAACGCTTATAGGAGAAGTTTTCATTCTCCTCTGACTGTCCTATGCAGCTGCAAGCCCCATGAACCTCTGTCTGGACAGTGCTGATTGGCCCTGTGCTGATCCCATGCACCCTCCCAAAAAAAAAAAAAACCTCTTGCAATACACACCAAACTGAGCATGTGCAGAGTGCCTTCAAGGCTCTGTGCTATCAGAAGATTGATTGGGGACATTAAAAGTAGGGGAGGATCAGATAAAACAGGATCAAACAGCCTTTTTGCACAATTCAGAAAATTAACCCCTTAGGTTCTGCAGTGAATATGACAGGCATGCTTTACTGCATATACAGACTTATTTTACTGTTGTGGGTTTAGCAAAACTTTAATATGTGTCTATGTTTTAAAGAACTTGTTTCTAAGCAATATATATATATGATACAGGAGACATGATACAGGAGATGGTCAGAGAATTCGGGCATTTAATGTCCAATTGAACTTTCAGTTAAAATCAGCTAAATGCATTTCAGGTGCATCAAAATAAAAGATCCCCCTCCCCCCCCTCCATCCTTTCTTTCCCCCTCTCCTCCCCCCTTCTTCCCTTCCTTCCCTACTTGTCATCTTCCATCCCTTATTTTCCTTATAGTCCTCAGACAGTATAGACTGTCTGAGGGCTCCTAGTTTGAAAACAGCTCTCAGTGTAGGAGATGGAAGTTCGTATCGAGAGGTAAGAGGGCCTAGCCAGAAGCAAAGAGACAAAGGGTCTCAGTTCCAGGAGCCAGGTCTGCTCCTGTCACAGTGTCAGGAGAACCCCAATCTACAGGCCAGAGGTAGGCAATGCAGCAGGATGCTGTGACTAAAGAGTAGAGAGACAAATATCCAAGTGAGTTGGATAATGCAGTCTGAGCGACTGGTAAGAGGTACAGAATGGTACTAAAGTTGAAGCTGAGTGAGCTCATGAGCCAGGTGGCTAGGCATTTTCCAGTGTTTGTATTCTGCTGAAGCTGAAGAAGATCCCTTGCATGGGAAGTCATTGGTTTGTGAACTTGTGCTTTCTTTTAAATGTAAGTGGGTTCACAAGCCCTAAAAAAAAGTTCCTGTCTGCTGAGGACTCACTGTACAAACACATCTGCTAATCTGCTATGAGAGCTAACTATCTCATCCCATTTTATACATACAGTATATATATATATATATATATATATATATATATATATATATATAGCACGACCCCCTTGGGGACTGCTTGGATTTACCTGCTCATCTGCACCACCATGACCCTGTGAACATTCTAACCCACCTTCTGGGTTCAGAAATTGCACCACCTTAAAGTAATAAGTCAAACAGCTCAGTGAGTTTATATTCTATTAACGTTTACTGAGATAACTCAAAGAAGATCTTGTTGCACAGGGGAGGTAATAGATCAACCGAGCTTTGGGTAACAGTCATAGCTCAGCAGAAGAATTTTCCCACAATAATACTAGTTAAGACAATTTGGCAATAACAGTATATTATATACACATATGTACAATGGAGTACCACTTGAACATGACCTAAAAGGGTAAGCAAGAGTTAAGCATTAATTCTGGCAAGACTTCTAAAGGGGAACCCAGGCCGGCCTATTTAACTTTTAATCCTAATGAGAGATTAGTCAAACAAGAATGGTATGAGGGCCCTTTAAGTAGTAATGACAGCAATGTCCCAGTAGCAGGCCTGATGGTCTTCGCCGGAGCTCATTAACTATATCCAATAGGGTGCAGAAACAAGGCAATGGTATTTCTTGGAATGGTTGATGTGACAGGGGTCTGTGTACAGTGTTCAAATAAAAGAGCAGTAAAGTGTTTTCCTAGAGTAAAGCTGTCTGTACACAGTGTCCCAGTGAAGCAACAAAGAAAGGTTTGCAAACGTGGGCAATTCCTCTCACCAGACCAATTCAATGCCTTCTGAACAGCGGCTCCCGGAGAGGCGTCCTTGCAACGGATCCACTTGCGAGATCATCTGATGCGAAGCATAAAGCACGGGTTGTCGGACTGTCGAGGTGGTGCTGGATAGACGTTCTGATGAACAGCAAGCAGTGCTAGGCCCTTCTCGACGGGGTTGGAATGCTGTACACCGTGTGCTAGGCCGCCACCTCACTCTACCTGTACAGCGGGGTCTATCACACACAGGCTCAGGAGGAAGAGCGCGTGGGGCGGATCTCTGGCCTCTTTTATAGCTCTTCCCAGCAATCTCCCAGCAATCTGGTAGCAAAGATCCCTGGGATATGTAGTCCAGGCATATAGTCATGCAGAGCAATTTACATTCTGAGGAACTACCAATCCCACAATCCCTTTGGTTTGGCTCACAGATATGATGTCAGTTAGTGACACTGGGCACTAGAGGGACAATACAGTACACAAAATAAAAAAAATAAATGACGGGGATCGCTAAAATTTGCAATTGTAATTCAAATATAATATTATATCTCAATAATCATTATTCGATAAATACGTATGTAGACTCTGCTTTTTACATGGTTTTGCAGCTTGCTAAGATCTACGTCTTGCTACTTAGTTTTTGCCTGCCTTACTGATCCTCTTATAAAGAAGAGTGACTAGTTCTCCTAGGTTAAAAAGGGGGGGCCGTGCCACATCCAAGATACTTATCTAAAGAAAAAGGGGGTTCCCCTGAGTGGATTTTACCGGCACTTGCACAAAGTATATATAAAATGGGAGAATGCACATTCATGTGTAAGATAAAACAATGTTTATATTTATTCAAAACTTGTCATATTAAAAACACTGCAAACATTTGCAAACAACAACAACATTATATAGTGGACATAATTCAAAAGAAATTTATCTTGGTTATTAAAAGATAACACTTAAATGATGGAGTTCTTTTCAAGCCCAACGCGTTTCGGGGTATATTCTATTTCAGTCCTTCTTCAGGGCGTTGGTTGAAAAGAAAGATTCATCTGTTGTGTTATCGTTGATTTTTATGCAAGGAAAGGATGACAGTTGTAACAAGGAGCAAAGAGTGCTTACAGAGAAGGGGATGGCGCTTAGTTCACTGTTTATAGAAGAGAAATGCTGTTCTCTGGGTACTCTATCAAATATACAGTACTTCCCCAAGGAGAGGGAAGAGGGTTCTTTAATGTATTGTATACATAAAGCTTCACCTACCCCTGCCCCTCCTGGATGCGTGCAGGCCACAGCGGTATACTGGAGCAAAGAGGAACAATCCTTGACTCAGACAGTATTTCAATTTGGCCACCCACACATCCCAGCGTCCGGCAGGTACAACGGCATCTCTCTTCTATAAACAGTGAACTAAGCGCCATCCCCTTCTCTGTAAGTGTGCAGTCCTGTCTGGTACTGTTTGAAATTTGAAAGGACTTGGATAGTACACATTTGTCAAGGGTGCAGTGTAAATGGCCAGTATTGCTGATAGGATCCTGCCCTTAAATCCAAATTTGTCCAGGAATGCAGACATATATCCCCATTGTACCCTGTCGAATACCTCCTCCACGTCAATAGAGAGTAGCAGAGAAGGTGTTTGACTGGTTCAGGCATGTTGTATAATGTCAATTATACTCCTAGTAGCGTCTGAGGCCTGCCTTTAATAAAGCTATGTTGGTCTGAATTAATAAGTGAGGGGAGGATGTGAAGGAGACGTTGACCAAGCAGTTTAGCATAGACTTTAACATCTGTGTTGAGTAGTGAAATTGGGTGGAAGTTTGCTGGACTAAAGGGTTCTTTACCCAGTTTTGGGAGAGTCACTACATATGCCACGAGCATCTCTGGTGGGAAAGACGCATCAGATGCCCCGGCTATAAAAACTTGTTGCAGAGGGGGTGAGAATTGTTTGAAATATCTTATAATACTCATTGGTAAAGAACACTTTTTTATGTGATTTGCTGAAGCTAACATGAGCCCTTTTAAGCCACGTGAAGAGTAAATCTTAACATTAGATTCACTTAAAAAATGTAATCTAAAGGTCTTAGTATTTTTAGATTTGTCAAAACGGACAAACCAATAAACTGTATTTTAAAAGCTTTTACATAACTATGCAATGATCATTTGGTTTATTAGTTGGTTTTGTGTTATCATCGTATTTGTCATGATCATAATTCACTAATGGCATAACAAATACATACAGTACAAAATGTATACAAATGCATTTAAAACAGTTCTTTAAATGGAAATATTTTTAGCTGCAGTTCCTTAGTTTCACCTCAGAGCGCCGCTGTTTGACCAATAAGGGGAAGAATACAGAGCTGGAGATCCACTGGTATTTTCATCACTCACACACACTGCTAATCTGCTAGAAGAGGCACAGCCGTTTTCTGGATTTTCTGTACACACAAAAATACAGAATATTTACTGTTGTTTTTCTGGATGGATCAAGCAAATTAACTTTATAGTCCACCGGACTGAACATTTTGTTCTAGATAACAAACAATGAGAATGGATGAGTTGAAACTACACATACAGATATACAAAGGAATCAGATGGCAAGTATTATTTTCCTTCTTATTCTCATGGCTGTATCATTCAGTCTCTGGTCAGATTTATTATTCCATTGTAGAAGAAATAAGAAAAGACTCTCTTATAGCAAATATTGCAGATGATATTGGGTTAGATATTAAGCAGCTCCCATCTAGAAAACTAAGAATTGTATCACGTGTTGCAGAGAAATTTTTTTATGTGAGTTTAGACAATGGAAATCTGTATGCGAAAGACCGGATAGATAGAGAGACACTGTGTGGGGCAGAAACTACCTGCTTTCTAATCTTTGATGCTGTGGTTGAACATCCTTTTAACATTGTTAAGGTCAGAACTGAAATTCAGGATATAAATGATAATTCCCCCAGATTTACTCCTGATACATTTTCTTTGGAAATCATTGAATCAGCTCTACCTGGAACAAGATTTACATTGCAGAATGCAGAGGACCCTGATGCTGGTGCTAATGCAATAGACACATACAAGCTCAGTGATAACCAGCATTTTACACTAACCGAAAGTATCAGTCCAGATGGGAGCAAATTTCCTGAACTTGTGTTAGAAAAGCCTTTAGATCGAGAGATACTCAAAGAACATGAATTAATTTTAACAGCATTAGATGGAGGACATCCTGTGAGGTCTGGAACAGCTGTAATAAAGATCATTGTCACTGATGCTAATGATAATGTTCCAGTATGTACTCAGCAACTATATAAAACCAGTGTGATTGAAAGTATTTCAATCAATACCACTATAATTACTGTAAACGCAACTGATAAAGATGAAGGTATTAATGGACAGATTACATATTCATTTAGCAAAACATCTGGTAATATTCATCACACAGGCATGTTTAACATTCATCCCATTAATGGTGAAATTAAGATAAAGAGAACTTTAGACTTTGAAACAGCAAGAAACTATGAGCTCTCTATACAAGCAAAGGATGGAGGGGGTTTTGTTACTCATTGCAAAGTATTGATAGAAGTCATTGATGTCAATGACAATGCTCCTGAAATATTAATTAGTTCCTTGTCTACTCCCATACCCGAGGATTCTGCAGTTGGCACTATGATAGCTCTAATTGAAATTCATGATCAGGATTCTGGAGAAAATGGAGTGGTTGACTGCCAAATTATTGAAACAGTACCTTTTGATTTGATTGTGTCATCTGACAATTATTACAGAATAGCTACAAAATCCTCTATGGACAGAGAACAGCAGTCATCTTATAATATTACAATTATAGCTACTGATGGAGGATCTCCTACACTTTCCAGCAAAAGAACCATCAAACTGGACATATCAGACATTAATGACAACCCACCAGTTTTTATGAAATCTACTTATATTGCTTATGTGCCAGAGAACAATTTACCAGGAGCCTTGATCTACAGAATACAAGCTTTTGATCCGGACAGTGGAGACAATGCCAGGATTTTTTATTTCATTTCAGGCAACAGTTCAGAAGTTCAGCCTGTGCCTTCCTTCTTATCTATTAACATAGAAACAGGAGTTCTCTATGCTCAGAAATCATTTGATTATGAACAGTTCAAGGAGTTGATAATAGAGATAACTGCCAAAGACAGTGGATCCCCATCTCTGAACAGCAGTGTAACACTAATTATACATATAGTAGATCAGAATGATAATGTACCAAAAATTCTGTACCCATCTCCAGAAATCGGTGGGTTACCTATCTTTGAGATGGTTCCTTTTTCTTCTGAACCAGGTTCACTAATAGCGAAAATTGTTGCAGTGGATGCAGATTCTGGACATAACTCTTGGCTCTCTTATCATTTCATTCATGTGTCAGAGACATCACATTTTATTATTGATGATCACACTGGGGAAATCAAAACATCACATGTCTTTCAAGAAAAAGATCTGTTAAATCATAAGGTTGTGGTGATGGTGAAGGACAATGGGATCCCCTCTCTCTCAGCTACAGTCACTTTAAGCCTTGTTGTTACAGATAGCTTCCAGCAAGTGGTTCCTAAAGTCAGCAATCATATCAATGAAGATCATCAAACCAGTTTGCAATTCTATTTAGTTATTGCATTAGCACTGATTTCCTTTTTATTTATTATTACTGTAATTTTGGTCATTATATCAAAATGCAGAGAAGCAAAGCATTCACCAAACCTTGGATCTCTAAGTGCTAGTCTGTATCCACCAGTTGATCCCAGAATACTCTCCATGTATAGTGATGGAACATTACCTCTTCCCTACTCATACAATGTGTGTGTGGCTCTGGACCCAACGGATGACTTGACCTACATGACATCCAAGCAAACCGTTCCTGTAGATAATCTTATTGATACCGATGATTCTGGACTCAAAAGTGACAACTTACAACAGGCGTTGCCACCTAGTAGTGAGGTGAGTAACATGAAAACTTGGAACATTAATACTTTAGTATAGTATTGATAATGTTTATGATAGGATCCATAACATAGAAGTATAGTATGGCTGATATAATGATAAGTGGAGATATTGAATTTAAGATAAGTTATAGAAAGCATATTTACTTTTTATTCATGATATATCAGGGCGGCACAGTGGTGTAGTGGATAGCACTCTCGCCTAGCAGTAAGAAGGGTCGCTGGTTCGAATCCCAACCATGACACTACCTGCCTGGAGTTTGCATGTTTTCCCTGTGCCAGCGTGGGTTTCCTCCGGGTACTCCGGTTTCCTCCTACACTCCAAAGACACGCTGGTAGGTTAATTGGATCCTGTCTAAATTGTCCCTAGTATGTATGAATGTGAGTTAGGGACCTTAGATTGTAAGCTCCTTGAGGGTAGGGACTGATGTGAATGTACAATGTATATGTAAAGCGCTGCGTAAATTGACAGCACCATATAAGTACCTGAAAAAAAGAAAATATTAATAATAATTTGCTTTTACTCCAAATAATGTTTGTTGTCTAACGGTTGTACAGCAAGGCAATATTTTTTGTTTCACGCAGTAATTCATGTTTAAAAGATTAACAAAATTACTTCCCAGTGATGTTTTCTGATCAAAATAGGAAGTTGCAAGTTGAGATTGCAATTATCTGACTTATATTTACTTTGAAAACCATTCTGTGTGCGTGGCCTTTGCCTTCCTAGTTCTGCTCATAAGGGGTTTTAAAAAAAAAACAGTTATAAAGGATAAGTTCATTTTCTGAACATGTTAAAACTGTATTTAGGGTATAACTCCAAGAAAAATGTAGCCGGCAACTGCAGAATCCCATGAAAATCTTTATTTGCTACATAAAGGTCAAGATAAAAAACAGACGCGTTTCGGCTTACAGCCTTGTTTACAGCATATTCACAAAATTAATGACAGAACTATATAGTACATGCCTCATATGAGGAAAAGCAGTGCCAATAAAACAGTTATTCAATTAAAATCAAAAACTGGCAGATGACAGAAAAAAGCGGCACTGGATTCTATTCATATCAGATGTGGGCTTACAACACTATGAAAAGATTCATAGCATATCAGAACATGCATAACAATAGCCTTGTGCAAGCTGATATCTAGATTGATGTTGTGACTCAGAATGCAGAAATGTCAGTGCAGCACTGGATGAAAGATGCAAGGGTCTATCAGGAGTCCAGAAACTCATTGACCTTTTATACACAAACACTAATTACAAGCCAACAGATCGCAGGTGAGGTACCTTTAATACCCATTTAAACCCCTTTGTGTCAACTTGTGTGCATGTTATCAGGCCAAAATCACCAGGGTATGTAAACTTTTGATCAGGGTCATTTGGGTAATTTCTGTTGCCATTATGATTTAAAAAGAGTAAACACAGTTGATTGATAATAAATGGCTTCAGCCAAACACTAACCATAAGTGAAATAAATGTTTTTGTGTTATCATTCATATTCTCTGAAAAATGGCCAAGAAATCAAAATTCTGCCAGGGTATGTAAACTTATGAGCACAACTGAAGTTCTCAGAAGAGAGGATCATCACAGCTCCATTCTTGTCAGCTTCCCGTATCATTATATATTTCCGAGATTTCAAATGGGTAAGGGCTTCCCTTTCAGACTTATTTAAATTGTCTGTGGCAAGGGTGGAGACAGTAGACAATGCTCTCTTTAGATCCACAAGATCCCTTTCCACTAACTGTTAAAACATTTCTACCGCTGAACTTTGTGTGTTAATGGGATAAAAATATTTATTGCCCTTGTTGATATCATTCTTGTCTATACCATAGA
This sequence comes from Aquarana catesbeiana, assembly GCF_042186555.1. Classification (NCBI taxonomy): domain Eukaryota; kingdom Metazoa; phylum Chordata; class Amphibia; order Anura; family Ranidae; genus Aquarana; species Aquarana catesbeiana. The sequence goes on from NC_133326.1 coordinate 471,665,251, forward strand.
GTGAATCTGGCAGTCAGATCCTGAAAATCAAAAGTGTCAGAGGAATCAATGTCATTTAAAATTAACTCCTGAGGTGCTGCATCTGACTCTAAATCAACAGGGAAATGTTTCCTTAACAAGATATTATTAATAAACCTATTCACATCCAAAAGAGTTGAGAAAATAGCAAAATGGCAGTGGAGTGCAAAGGACAGTCCTTTTGACAAAAGTGAAATCTCAGATGTTGTTAAGAAAACATCAGTCAAATTAATAACATTTCTGACATCATTAGTGTGAGAGATCACCTTGCTAGTCCTTATTATTTCTTGCTTCTCGAGGATACTTGGTTCTTTTTGTTGCTCCATCTTCCTCTTCTTGCCCTTCGTTGTTCTTTTTGGAGTGCTTGTATTTAGGGTGTAACATGTAACATGTTCAGCATCCTCCCCGTACACCTTTTTCCCTGTGACAGCAGGCAGGAGTTCCTATCCCCACACCCTCTGTTACATTTTAAAAACAGTGGCTTTGCCCATACAGATGCATCATTCATTCACAGAGATCTGTGAATGAATAAACTACAAGTCTCGGCTTCCACCATGGCAGACAGTGTGTAGCTCTCAATGAACTGTGAAGGCATTGATGAGTGCCCATCTCGGTTCACTGACACTAGCTGCAGCTCTGCAACTGTCTACCCACACAACAATATGGGCAGAGAGCTTTCAGGAGTGTCTGTAGGTGCCTCACATTGCACTTGCGATCCACTAGTCAATGAGTGAATTGCTTTGCAGGCTCCAGTGTAAAAAAATAAATAAATGCACATTTTTTTAGCCTGCAAAATAATGTGCATTTATTATTTATTTATTTACAAAAGGTGAACCTAGCTTTTAAGAAATGAGTAGTCCCAGATTAGTTAACTGTGACCATATGTACTTGTAAAAGGAAGTACAATAAGCAGCTTGTGGTTTGCACCTCTGAGGGAAAAAAAGTGATTTCTGAAAGTATCCCAACATGCATCAGGAACTCATAATTGTCTCCTAATGGTCACATGCAGATTAGGGTAAAGGTTCTTGTTATCAGTGACATTATTCATGAAGGCAGACCTTATAGGGGAGATTTACTGAAATTGGTGCACACAGAATCTGGTGCAGCTGTGCGTAGTAACCAATCATCTTCCAGGTTTTACCCTAGGTTCACAATGACTGCGTGAATGAAATCGTACGAGTTCAGCTGAACTTGCACGATTTCATTCCCGCATGTCGGTCCCGATTTCGGGGGGGTGATTTCAGAGACATCTATGCGGGTTTCTGCACAGATGTCAATGTAAATCGCACCCCGAAATCGCCAAAAGTAGTACAGAAACTACTTTTGGGAATCGGTACCTCACCGCAAATGCAGCGTTGCACCAATTCGGACGCACCGATTCAGACACTGCTATTGGCAAATCACATGCCAAATCAAATCAATGTAAACCAGGGCTTATTGTCAAAGCTTAATTGAACAAGGCGAAGTTAGAATCTGATTGGTTGCTATGCACAGCTGCACCAGGTTCTGTGCACACCAGTTCTAGTAAATCTTCCCCTATCTATCTACTTATTTTTCACTTTTTTTTGTATTTATTCTTCATTAATATGATTTTCCCAATTATGCTGACATAGAATGTAGATATATGAATTGGACCTGCTTTGCTAATTTTACAAATATTATAATTATAATTAGTTTGGAGTGAAAATGGTTCACACTGCAGAAAATTTAATCTAGGCTTATTGACTTAGTTTTTTATAATTTACAGTATATTTGATTTGGATGGTATGACCTTCATTTTGTGGATTGGGATTTTTACAAGTTCAACTGTGTTAGAACCTGCTAATGTGTGATGAAAATTGCTTTATGGCCTTTTCTATGTATTTTATATTGTGATATATATCTAAAAGCTATCTAAAGCACAGCCATAGGGAGGAGTTTTAATCTTGTTTGAGATTTCATACATTACTTGATGGAGAAATTCATGCCAAACATACCTCTCTCATAAATGTACTTGGGTCTATTTCAGTTGTAGGAAGTTATTCTTAACTTTTCATATAGAACACTTCCTGTAAGAATTACTGCAAACAAGAACACGGGGCATAAATGTGTGTTATGTAACATTAAAGGTGATATTTGAGTAGAGTTTCTCAATAATATTCTGCCTTTTACTATTTACTGCATATCATACAAGCACCCCATACATTTTATATTAACACACTAGACTTGTATAAGCATCACAAGGAAAGAGAAAGGGAATTCAATGTAAATACCCAGCATACCCTGTTTTTTCTTTTGGGACATATTTGGCACTTGAATCAATCTTTGGCAATTCATATTGACCCATACATAGGTTTTATGTCATTACTGCTAACTAAATCATGGGAGTCATTTATTTTATAAGCAAGTTTCACTAACCCATCTGCACAGAGCTTCATCTGTTGAATGCAGAATTATATATTAAATATTTGTGAATTGTATGACTCTCAAAAAATGGGAAAGTCTTCATACATATATGTTAAGGAGAATAGAAAAAAATCACCAATTCAACTGGTTAGAAAACACAGAAGGATCGTTTGCTGATACCACACATGTAAACTGCAACTTTAACTACGTGTAGATATTAAGGCTAATTTATTATTTTATTCAAAAGGCTCAATTTTATTTTGGACATACTTTCTTGACTTACATGATTGACTCGACTTATGGAATTATGCAATCTACGTGTGTCTATGTTTTAAAGTACTTGTTTCTAAGCATTATATATATTATTATTTTATTAATATATATGTAGGATCTGCTGTCTTATTAGTTCTCCAGCTCCATGTTTTGCCTTACAGATCCTCTCATCTGCAAATCTATCATACTATCATACAGGGTCTGTCGGATTGCAAAAAAATAGACTGCATTCTCAAATAAAGTGAAACAGCCACAATGCTCTTGATAGTTAGATGCCAAGCGATCTAGGCCACTGAGGCTTTGGGTCACAGCTTTAAAGTGCCAAGGAGCTTGAAAGCAGGATTTTTTTTTTCTGTATAGAGCAAGTAAGGACTCTTTTTTACTAATGGGATTTTCTGAAACTAACGCAAGCCTCTTAACCACTTTAGCCTCTGCAACATAACCGTATGTCACCAGGTTGAAGTGATTATACCAGGATGATGTCTTTTACAGGCAGTGGAAGGTGTCTCCCCACCACCTTCTCCCATCTTCCCATGCTCTTCTTTTACCAGGGAGCCCGGGACTGAAGTCGGCGGTTCCACCAGCTTACCATAGAGATGATCAAGGACCAAAACATTCCTGATCATCTCTATGGTCTAAGAAACCATAAATTTTTTTTTGAAGAGTTCGCTATATGTTCGGTATCTATTTACTCAATGCAACATCATCTTTTATATTTTACCAAACAATTGAGTTTTATATTGTGTACTTGTGCATTAAAATTCATTAAACTATATTTTTCCCAAAAATTTGTGTTTGAAAAATCGTTGCGCAAATACAGTGTGACATAAAGTGCAACACCTATCATTTTATTCTCTAGGGACTCTGCTTAAAAGTTTATATTATGGGGGGCGAGGTTTCGGCATGCAGCGGTGAGGACGCACCTCTCCTGAGCTCCGTCACCGACCCTGTAATTAAGGCACTTATTTCATCCCTAAGCTACCGTTAAAGCACCGGAGAAGATGCATAAGAAGACTGGCAAATCCTTACCGAAAAAAAGCACCTCCGCGGGCTCCATCAAGCGGTTCCTGTCGACCGACCCAGACGAACTGGTGGACATGGATGGCCTAGGCCACTTACCATGAGGCACAAGCTCCGGCGTGGGCTCCGCCTCTCGCCACAGGCCTGAGCCCAGACGCCGCTCGTCAGCCTCATCAGCCGGCTTGGAAGGGGAGGGAAGTACCTCCAGACAATAAGAGGTCGCAGCGCTTGTGAGCGGACTCCCTACCAGAACAGAGCTGGCCTCCATGCTCCTGGGACTTGAACAAGCTATTAAAAAGGAGGTGTCCGCAGTACGAGCGGACTTGTCTCAAGTTCTAGTCCGAGTTGAGGAATCTGAACAATGTTTAGATAGGCACGCTGCCGCCATTAGAAATCTGCAGGCATCCACACGATCTCTGCACATTGCACACAGGATGGCCCTCTACAAGATCGAAGACCAGGAAAACCAAAATCGGCGGAATAATATCCGCATCCGAGGTCTTCCAGAGGCGACTGATGATGATGATGATCTACTACCATCAGTACATGGTATCTTTAATGGCCTACTAGGCCGAGCAGCGGACCATCCTTTAAAAATAGACCGAGTTCATAGAGCCCTCCGGCCCCGTAACCTATCAACAGACACCCCACGGGATGTGATCTGCAGGGTCCACTACCATGATGAAAAGGAACTCATCATGAAGAAAGCCAGAGATGCCGCATCCCTAGATTTTGATGGCGCATCCTTATCTTTCTTCCCAGATCTGGCACGAGAGACACTGGACCATCGCAGGGCTCTGAGACCCCTGACCGAGAAACTGTGAGCTGCTTCCATCAATTACAGATGGAGCTTTCCAACGGCCTTGATTGCACACAGAGACGGGAAAACGGCAGTTCTCCGGTTCCCAGAAGACTTGGAAAAGTTCTGCATGGATGTAAACATCTCCCCACCGAAACTCCCCAGCTGGCAAGATACTATCCCGCCTCCTCCTAACAGCTCTGAACCAAGATGGCAGAAGGTAGAACGCAAGAACCACTCCGTGGCTCCTGACGCATCACCCCAGTTAGAGTGATTACCGTTGCTGAGGATCACAACCATTCAAGGCCCTCTACTTCCCCGGTTTGGTTTGCCTGACCTCCTTTTTTGAACGCAAGTATAAGTTCTCCTTTGAAATGGACCCCGGCTTCAACATCTATTTGGGTGTTAGATAGGTTCCACTTTGAATACTTACCTATTGGACTTTACTTGCTCCAGCTTAAATGGCCTTGGACTGGATCTCTCATTTTGAGGTCCGGGCGTTAGATTTTTGGTTTTAAGTTTTTAGAGTATACTATTTAGGTTAAGTGCAACGTTATATACCCACGTCCACACTGGGTCGGTGCCGGAGCGACGGGACATCACGTTCACCAGTTTAGGTGGTCGTGCTCTGATGCCCGTGGTTCCCCACCTTCCCCTTAGGGGATGTCGGGTGGCCCTGCACCCTCATGCCTCTGCCCGTTTACAGGCGGTGGGTGTGTGGGTGTTGGTCTGCATGATTTTCCCCTCTATGCACCGCAGTTTCATGCGTGCACATACTGACCATGTACCAACATGGTCTGTGAATTTCATGCTGCTGTTTATTAATCTTTTTTTTCTTACATTTTCTACTTTCTTTTCCTCCTCTATCACTCTTCCTCCACCCCTCCCCCTCCCTTTCTTTTCCCTTTCCCCTTCCCGCCTCAGGTCCTGCTCCGCAGGAAAATATTGTATGTGGGGTTTCTCTGCTGGTTCCCATGGCTACAATGAAATTAATATCCCTAAATGTGCGGGGCCTCCATGCTCCAGGTAAGAGACATAATTTGTACAGAGAGCTGGTTCGACTGCGGGGAAACATTGTTTTCCTACAGGAGACTCACCTAACAATCACCACATCTGTAAAACTTTTTTCTCCACAATATCCCACATGGTATTATAGCCTATCGGATGTTCACAAAGCCAAAGGAGTGGCCACTGGGATCCGCAGGGGAACCTCATTCACGCTAGATTATGTTAAACAACCCTAATGGGTGCTTTCTGTTCCCGAGGGGTAACTTGGGAGGTATGCCCTGTACTCTAGCGACTTTGTATGCCCCTAATCGTGACCAAGCGGATTTTATTGCGTCCACTATCAAAAGACTGAAAGAATTCGCCCGCGGATGCATTCTCCTTGCTGGGGATTTTAATACCCCATTAAAACCTTTTATAGACATATCCCAGGGGAAATCTAGCATCCCACACAAACGTTTGTTATTCATACGCAAAAGATTACATGATGCCCAGTTAATGGACATATGGAGGATTATGCATCCGTGGTCGAGAGACTATACCCATTTTTCCCACGTGCACCAAACCTACTCTAGAATTGATTTTTTTTTCATAGACCATCACTATCTTTCTCTACCCACGAATGCTGACATTGCAACTTCCCCCATATCAGACCATGCTCCGATAGTACTTACATTAAAAATTCCTTCCATGCCTCTTAAAACCACAAATTGGAAACTCAATGAGAATCTCATACATGAGGACATTGATAAGAAAATGATAGGAGAAGAGCTAGTCACTTACTTTAAAGAAAACGTGCACCCGGACATTTCACCGGGTGTACTATGGGAAGCGCATAAGGCCCATATCCGCGGTAAACTTATTGAGCTAGGGACCAGGAAAAAGAGAGAACGCATGCACCAACAAAATGAGTTGATTTGAGACATAAGTGCTCTTGAACAACAACACAAAGCTAATCAGTCCCAGGCCGTACTTCACACTCTAACATTAAAAAGAGATGAACTGAAAGCCCTCTTTCACGTAGAGCAAAAGCGACACTTCTGCATAGTAGCACAGCGTTTCCATGAGTGGGGTAATAAACCGGGAGGATTATTAGCACGCTCATTGCAACATAAAAAAACTGCATCCTTCATAGAAAAAATTAAGACCTCCTCGGATACCCTAGTACACAAAACACCGGACTTAGCTAAAGCATTTAGATCGTTTTACCAACGATTATACCACGTCCAACACACTATAGCAGACCAAGACTCCAGAACTGCCCATATCCATGACTATTTAGCACAAGCTGACTTACCCAGGCTTCCATCCGACACCTTAACTACATTAGAGGGAGAATTCATTATCTAGGAGCTACGCATTGCATTGAAGGCCATGGCTAATGGCAAGGCACCAGGGCTTTACTGTTGCATATTACAGAGCTTTTGCAGATGTCCTGTTGCCCTGCCTGGCCTCCTATGCCAATGCGGTCTCTTCGGGGGGGAGCCTACGCCCAGAAACCCTCCACGCACACATCACTGTGATCCCCAAACCCAGAAAAGACCCTAGTTTTTGAGGTAGTTATCGTCCTATTTCTCTATTGAATATAGATGCCAAGTTGTACGCAAAGGTTATTGCAAATAGACTCCTTCCCTTAATCCCACGCTGGGTCTCTAGTGACCAAACGGGATTTATCCCAGGAAGGGAAGCACGAGATAATTCACTTTACACTCTTTCCCTAATAGCTTATGTATGAGGTTCCTCCCAGCCCACCCTTCTATTATCAACAGACGCAGAAAAAGCGTTTGATAGGGTGGACTGGGAGTACCTTATGGCAACACTATCTCATCTCGGTATTGGCCCCTCTCTTTTAATTCATATATCAGCTCTATATAACCTCCCTACGGCCCAAATACAAATAAATGGTACCCTAAGTGAATCCTTTACACTTTTCAATTGCACCCGTCAAGGCTGCCCCCTCTCCCCCATTTTATTTGCTTTATCATTGGAGCCTTTCTTATCATTGATCCGACACGACTCTTGTATTCACGGAATTACTGTAGGGGGCGTAGAACATAAGTATGCCGCCTATGTGGACGACATTCTGTTTTACAAACAGCAACCCTGGATCTCTCTACCTAACCTTATGGCAGCATTCTCAAAATTTAGCGCTATCTCCAATTTTAAGATTAACATGACCAAATCCGAAATTCTAAATATCTCGGTGTCAAATGAAATCGTAGTTCAATTGAAACAGTCCTTCCCCTTTAGCTGGCAAACAAATAGGATGAAGTATCTAGGGATATACCTCACCCCTGACCTGGCTTCTCTATTTCGCATTAACTTTGTGCTCCTCCTCAACTCAATAAGGGCGGACCTGCAAAAATGTTCTCAAATGTCACACTCTTGGTTGGGGAAGATCAGCGTGGTGAAGATGAACATACTACCCAGGTTACTGTTTTTGCTCCAAATGATACCATATGGAATACCTGTTGGTTTCTTTACGCTGGTTGGTTCATTGATAGGCAGATACGTATGGAACCGAAGGCAACCCAGATTGGCTAGGTCCCTTCTTGTCAGATCTAAAAGGCAAGGGGGCCTGGCCTTATCTAACCTTAAGCAGTATTTTTGGGCAATAGTATTAAATAGGATTTCAGACTGGAAGTATCATAAGAATTCCAAATTATGGGTTAACCTGGAAATAGCACTCAGCGGCTCAGACCTATTTTCCCAAATATGGATCCCTAATAAATATAGATCTTTATCCTTGACCTCTTCACCGCTCATGCATTTGACACTAATGGTGTGGGACTCACTGTGTAAAGCTCACAAATGGCCATACAACTCTCCTCTTATGCCGCTGACTGGTCATAACTATTTTCCCCCTGGAAACATAGATCCTAGGACACATGCCTGGAATTTGGGAAATTCACCTCTACTTCACCAAGTTGTCACCCAAACAGGCATTGTTCCTATCTCCACATTGCTTCCTAACTCTACGGCTACACCTTTGGATCATTGGAGGTATTGCCAATTGACGGCATTTGTTCGCTCTCTCCCGAAACCTATCAGGAACGCTACGGATTTAACATCCATAGAACTGACCTTTTCAGAAGACCAGCCTGTTGAGCGACCCATCTCCTATTTTTACCAAGCCTTACAGATGTTAAACACCACAGGCAATCCCACTTTCTTAACCAATTGGGAGAAAGATCTTAATAAAGAGTTGTCAGAAATCCAGAAGTCCACTATTCTTCTAATGGCTCACACCTCTTCTACGGCTTCAAAAACAGCGGAATTAAACTAAAAACTGTTAACAAGATGGCATTATACCCCAGAGGTACTACACAGAATGTTTCCTGAATCCTCACCTCTATGCTGGCGAGGATGTGGTGAACGTGCTACACATGCACACATTTGGTGGTATTGTCCACTGATATGCCCATACTGGTTGACTATTTTGCATTGGGCGAAAGAGATTCAAGGTATTGAGATACCCAATGACCCATGGGTTATATTACTCCATTGTACAGGCTCGCCAGCAGGAACATATAAAAAATCCATTACGCCCCACCTGCTTAACGCCGCAAAGGCACTCATTCCCCGCTATTGGAAGCAACCGAACATACCCTCCCTACGCCAATGGTTAACGGAAGTAGACCATACATATTACATGGAAGATCTCACCTATTCCCTCAGAAATAAATCGGATTTAGTCCAGAAAATATGGTCCTGCTGGTTTGCCTTCAAATATACATCCACATATACGGATATTATGTCTTAAAATAAGTAAAAGATATGATACATATTGATTATATTATTTTAGAAGGACCGGACCAAAGCAGATACCCCCCCTTCTCTCCCCTTCGCCCTCCCCCACACACTTACCCTTACCTCTCCCCCCACCTCTTCTTCTTCTCCCTTTTTCTTTCTTCTCTTTCTTCTTATTATTCTGGAGATTATGCAAATGTTTTATATTCAAATGAAGGCCCTCATAGAGGCTGTTATGATATTTGTGCTACTTGCCAGCTGACATTCCTAGTGGTCTATATTACCGGACTACCTGGAGGAGAAGCTACACACTGTACTCAACTATGTGTAAAGTTCATGACACCATTTTTGAATATTCAAAATGTTTAATAGTTACCTTGCTTCAATTGTCGGCTACTTTGAGTAATGTTACCTTAGGGCACAATGGCTGATAAGATTATTTCCTCATACATGCTTTGTATTTTACATTCTCTTAATAAAAATTAATTAAACAAAAAAAAAAAGTTTATACAATGTTTGGGGGTTAGTAATTAATAACTTTAGTTAGTAATTAAATTTTTAGCAAAAAAATGCTGATTTTTACATGTAGGAGAGAAGTGGCAGAATAGGCTTGGGGAGGAAGTGGTCAAGCGACATGAAGAGTAAATTTAGGCTCTATTCACACCCGATTTCAAATGGATGCAAAACGTGGGATGCGTTTGCGATGCCATTAATTCAAATGGTGCCCCAATTGCGCTGTGATTTTGCTGTGATTGTTGTATGGTAACACAGCAGATCACAATGCATTCCACGGATGTCCAAAAGAAGCTCATGTTCCTTTTTGATCGACAATCACAGCAAAGTCGCGGTGTGATTGGGGTGCCTTTAAGAAGTGATGGCATTGCAAATGCATCCTGTGTTTTTGCAGCAATTTTAAATCGCAGGCGGAATCGTGGTGTTGTTGCCCACAATCAGGTGTGAATAGAGCCACTTTAAAAACATTTTGTTTGAAAAGGTCTCAGTATTGGTAAATTGCCAAGATAGATAAGATAAACAAACCAATTAACTGTATGTTAAACAATTCTAAATAACTATGCAATGATCATTTGTTACATTAGTTTTTTTAGTTTGTCGTCATCTTTTTGCCAAGATCATAATTCACTGATGACATAACACATGCATACAGTGCAAAATATATACAAATGCATTTAAAACACAATTCTTTAAATATAAATATTTATAGCTGCAGTTCCTTAGTTTCACCTCAGAGCGCCACTGTTTGACCAATAAGGAGAAGACTACAGAACTGGAGATGCACTGATATTTTTGTCACTCACACACTGCTAATCTGCAAGAATAGGCACAGCCATTTTCTGGATTTCTGTGCACTCAAAAATATAGAACTTACTTTTGCTTTTGTGACTGGATTAAGCAAATTAACTTGTTTGAACTAGACATTTTATTCCGGATAACAATTGCTGAGAATGGACGGGTGGAAATTTCACACACAGACATACAAAGGCATTAAATGGCAAGTATTATTTTGCTTCTTATTCTCATGGCTATGTCATTCAGTCTCTGGTCAGATTCATTATTCCATTGCAGAAGAGATGAGAAAAGACTCTGTTATAGCAAATATTGCAGATGATCTTGGATTAGATATTAAGCTGCTCTTGTCTAGAAAACTGAGAATTGTGTCACGTGTTGCAGAGAAATATTTTTATGTGAATTTAGACAATGGAAATCTGTATGTGAAAGACCGGATAGACAGAGAGACACTGTGTGGGGAAAAAGCTACCTGCTTTCTAACCTTTGATGCTGTGGTTGAACATCCTTTTAACATTGTTAAGGTCAGAACTGAAATTCAGGATATAAATGATAATTCCCCCAGATTTACTCCTGATACATTTTCTTTGGAAATCATTGAATTAGCTCTACCTGGAACAAGACTGACATTACAGAATGCAGAAGACCCTGATGCTGGTGCTAATTCAATAGACACATACAAGCTCAGTGATAATCAGCATTTTACACTAACTGAAAGTATCAGTCCAGATGGGAGCAAATTTCCTGAACTTGTGTTAGAAAAACCTTTAGATCGAGAGACACTTAAAGAGCATGAATTAATTTTAACAGCATTAGATGGAGGACATCCTGTGAGGTCTGGAACAGCTGTAATAAAGATCATTGTCACTGATGTTAATGACAATGTTCCAGTATGTATTCAGCAACTGTATAAAACCAGTGTGATTGAAAGTATTCCAATCAATACCACAATAATTACTGTAAATGCAACTGACAAAGATGAAGGTATCAATGGACAGATTACATATTCATTTAGCAAAACATCAGGTAATATCCATCGTACAGGCATGTTTAACATTCATCCCAGTAATGGTGAAATTAAAATAAAGAGAACTTTAGACTTTGAAACAGCAAGAAACTATGAACTCTCTGTACAAGCAAAGGATGGAGGGGGTTTTGTTACTCATTGCAAAGTATTGATAGAAGTCATTGATGTCAATGACAATGCTCCTGAGATATTAATGAGTTCCTTGTCTACTCCCATACCTGAGGATTCTGCAGCTGGCACTATGATAGCTCTAATTGAAGTTCATGATCAGGATTCTGAAGAAAATGGAGTGGTTGACTGTCAAATTATCGAAACAGTACCTTTTGATTTGATTGTGTCATCTGACAATTATTACAGAATAGCTACAAAATCCTCTTTGGACAGAGAACAGCAGTCATCTTATAATATTACAATTTTAGCTACTGATGGAGGATCTCCTCGACTTTCCAGCAGAAGAACCATCAAACTAGACATATCAGATATTAATGACAATCCACCACTTTTTCTGAAATCTACTTACATTGCTTATGTGCCAGAGAACAACCTACCAGGAGCCTTGATCTACAGAATACAAGCATCTGACCTGGACAGTGGAGACAATGCCAAGATTTTTTATTCCATTTCGGGCAACAGTTCAGAAGTTCAGCCTGTGCCTTCCTTCTTATCTATTAACATGGAAACGGGAGTTCTCTATGCTCAGAAATCATTTGATTATGAGCAGTTTAAGGAGTTGATAATAGAGATAACTGCCAGAGACAGTGGATCCCCATCCCTGAACAGCAGTACAACACTAATTATACATATAATAGATCAGAATGATAATGTACCAAAAATTCTGTACCCATCTCCAGAAAACGGAGGATTACCCATCTTTGAGATGGTTCCTTTATCTTCTGAACAAGGTTCTCTAATAGCGAAAGTTGTTGCAGTGGATGCAGATTCTGGACATAACTCTTGGCTCTCTTATCATTTCATTCATGTGTCAGAGACATCACATTTTATTATTGATGAATACACTGGGGAAATCAAGATATCACGTGCCTTTCAAGAAAAAGATCTATTAAATAATAAGGTTGTGGTGATGGTGAAGGACAATGGGATCCCCTCTTTCTCAGCGACAGTCACCTTAAGCCTTGTTGTTGCAGATAGCTTCCAGCAGGTGGTTCCTGAAGTCAGCAATCATGTCAATAAAGATCCTCAAATCAGTTTGCAGTTATATGTAGTTATTGCATTGGCACTGATTTCCTTTTTATTCATTGTGACAGTAATATTGGTCATTATATCAAAATGTAGAGAAACAAAGCATGCTCCAAACTTTGAAACTCTAAGTGCTAATCTGTATCCTCCAGTTGATCCCAGAATACTCTCCATGTATAGTGATGGAACATTACCTCTTCCTTACTCATACAATGTGTGTGTGGCTCTGGACCCAACGGATGACTTCACCTACGTAAATTCTAAGCAAACCATCCCTGTAGATAATCTTATTGACACTGATGATTCTGGTCTCGAAAATGACAGCTTACAACAGGCTTTGCCACCTAGCAGTGAGGTGAGTAAACATTAAGCATTTATACTTTTGTATAATTCGTTGATAATGTTTATAACATATAAGTTTAGTGTGCACACTAAATAAGCGAAGAGATATAGAAAGCATAATTCTTTTATGACATATATTACTAATAATTAGCTTTTCATATTTACAATGTTTCTTGTGCCTATGACTGTACATCAAGGTGATATATTTAGCCTGACAGTAATTTGTGTTTAATATCAACTATCGACGATCTATTCTGGTCAAGAAAGGAAGTTAAAAGTTGAGGTTACAATTTCCCAACTCATAGAAACTTTGTTTAAAAGAACATTTCTGGTGCATTTTGCCTTTCTGAGGTTTTCTTTTAACTGGTTGATCCACAATACAGGCATGAAATTGGTTAACTGTGATCATATGTACTCATGAAAGAAAATGCAAACAAGAAGCATGTGGTCTGTGCCCCTGGAAATCCCAAAAATTGGAATTCTGAGAATATTCAAGCATGCATCAGACTTAATTGGTTGCTAATGGTCACATGTAGATCAATGTTAAGGACATTTTTCATGAAGGTTATGTGTGACATTATCCGTCTAATTATTTTGCTGTATAATTTGTATTTAATCTTTAACAATATAATTTCCCAATTTTGCTGACAGGTCTGTTGTAATACGTGTAGAATAAACTTAACAATTCGTTTTAATGCCAGCATGCAAGATTGGTTCAGATATTGTTTAATCTTTTTTATTTATTTAATTATAATTGTGTAGATTTTCAATTCATAATAATATTCCCTTTAGCTTTACTTATTATGTCTCAGTCTGTCTTTTCAAGTTGAGGGTCATGGTCAGACCTAACACACTATTTTCTAACTGCCGAAAGAAAGTAACCATATCACATAACTGAACCTCATAACTAAAAGAGATGGAATCAAACTCAAGGCTTTTTGGTTGGATGCTGTTATGCATACTCAGAACCTGGAAGATGGTATGTGAACTGACACAATTCAAAGGGCAGCAACTGTTAGGCTTTGGGTGATATAAAACTGTAATGCCGCGTACACACGATCGCACATTCTGACAACAAAGTCCATGGGATTTTTTCTGACGGATGTTGGCTCAAACTTGTCTTGCATACACATGGTCACACAATGTTGTCGGAAATTCCGAACATCCACATGTACGACGGCACTAGAAAGAGGAAGTTCAATACCAAGTGTGCCACCCTTTGGGCTCCTTCTGCTAATCTCGTGTTAGTAGAAGTTTGGTGACAGACGATTCCTGCTTTTCAGCCTTGTGCTTTTCTGATCATTACTGTTCTTCAGTTTGTGCTTGTGGGTTCGTATATATATTATGTATTTGATTTTCAGTGCGTTCTTGTCCGCTCGTTTCTGATTTTCAGCTCCGGCCTTTCTGTTTTTCAGTGCTTTCTGTTTGTTCTTTCTGACCAGCCGACCGTCTTGAAGCCATGATGACCCTCACCCTGGACCAGAGGGTTTATAACTACCGTCTGGCCAGAGCCAGAAGAGTGGTGGAGAACACTTTCGGGATAATGGCCAGCCGGTTCCGCCTATTCCTTACGCCAATCAACATGGCGGAATATAAACGTAACCATATAATCCTTGCATGCTGCATTCTACACAACTTTTTAAGGAGAAATTCAATGAACTATGTTGCCTCAGTTGGGCCTGAGGCCGGACTTCAAGAAGAAACCCTGACAGCGCTTGAAGCTGGCCGTCCTGGCCTGCCCCCCAAAGCACCCGCAAAGTAAGACAAAAATATCTGGAGTACTTTGCGGGTAGGGGGCCATTGATATGCCAGAAACTGTTTAAGAAACATTTTTTCAAATAATTTTTTACTTAAACTGAAAGAATAATTCCTTTTGGGTTTCTTTTAACTGTCTCCTGGGTTCTCCAATGGGCTTTCCTTTTTGGCCATTTTCGTCAATAGTGCAAATGAAATTTATTTAACACATGAGGTGACAATCTCTTCTTCAGCGAACAATTATTATGTTGTGGGTCTGCTACACACACACCTTGTTTTTGTTGTCAATGTATGTAATGCATTACTGAGAAAAATATTCATCATTTTCTGCACCATGAATGAATTTTGGTGAGTCACGAAAATGACATGATTGTGTCAAATTATAAAGCACTGTGGGAGTTATTTACTAAAGGAAAATCCACTTTGCACTCCAAATGCACTGCAAAACTGCACTGAAAGTGCACTTGGAGTGCAAAGTGGATTTGTCTTCAGTAAATAACCCCCATTTCAGTGTAAACACCAACTTAGTCAAAAAAATGATATTGAGCATTGAAAGAAGCCACACATTGTTGAGTAGAAAACATTTTACTCTGTGCACATTCACAAGTGCATTATAAAAGGGTTTTGGAAACAACCAACATATTTTAGTAAGAACATTTTTTTTTTGGACAGTACAAATAGCCTTTTTTGTGTTCAAACAGGCATGTTTAAAACCATAAAACAATACACAACTCAGAAACTTCCAAAGTTCAACTTTGACAAAGTGAAGGCAATATCAGACATTAGTATGTCCAAACTGTGTTGATATTGCCTTCATCAGGTGGGGTGATGTCATCCCTGTGAAAACCAAATTTTGAAGATGCACACAAATTGACAGTCAAAATGGGGATTTCCCTCCTGATCCCATGCCTAATGTCAACATGTGCTAACTCCCATCATGTGGGATAAATGGATGTGTTTCGGGGGTACAACCCCTTCAGCTACCATAGTTGCAAGGAAGGGGTTGCACCCCCAAAATGCGTACCTTGATATCCCGTGATGGCAGAAAGCACATGTTGACACACTGTGTGCATCTTCAAAATTTGGCTCTCTAAATTTTGTAGAAAAGTTAGAAAAAGAGAAACAATTTTAGAAATGTTGTTGTGTTTTCAATTCTGCTGAAAACATCAATGATGTTTTTGAGTCTTTTTTCCACATCATTGATGTCTTCCTTGATCTTCCGTAAATCCCGATTGCACACCATGATCTCCCCGATGAGGACTTGTGCACTTGTCAAATGAGATTCTACAACATCCACATCACCTAAAAAAAAAAAAAAACACACTATGTATTATAAATATACAGGCATACATCTATTGCCTGAAGCTGTGGTCTCAGACACTCACCGGTCATAATTTGGGCCACTCCATAAATCTCTCCTTCCTCCAAATCCTGAAGTTGTGGTTTTGGGATTTCCCCTTCTTTAGAGGTTGGGGGTCCCTGGTGACCTCTGACGTCACAAATCTTTTCTCCCCTATGTGAATAAAATAAAGGTATACTTAGCACACAGATATTTGATGCAAGAAATAGGAATATGAAACATTGCTTGGAAGTGTCATACAATTTTCTTTTTTGGCAGAGTTCCAAGCTGAACACATGATTTTTTCACTTTCTTCAAGCTGGAATACTTACCTTTTTGGGTAAAGTTTCACACATGGAGACACCCCTAGTACCCACTGGAGCACCTATGTGGGACACCCTAAAAAGTTTGTTCTGGTGTCTCACACAAGTGCTCCTGCATCCAGATGTGTCAACAGCTGCTGAGTGTCCTCTCCTTACACTGAATCAAGTTTACATTTCATTCTAGTTACAAACCCATCTAGACAACAATGTACTAAACTTCTTTTAAGACAAATAGGCATGACCAAATGTAGTTAACCTGCATCTGCCCAAAACATCGTATTAATGGGCGAACGAACGATGTTTACTATGAATGATTACTCTGCCCACGAACCTGAAACCTGATCCTGCTCCCTCAATTTGAGGTCTGACCATCGTTTCCTCAGTTGATCCTTGGATCGCCGTACCCCAAAATTCTTCTGCAGACTTTTCACAACTTTAGTCATGATCTTGGCATTTCTCACATTTGGGTTTGGGTACAGTCCATGCTTCCTGTCATAGTCGGCCCTCTTGAAGATGTCCACCATCTCTATAAAGGCCATATTGGAGGCCTTAAATATCCTCCAGGATCAGGACGTTTGTGGCTCCGGGCTTTCCTCATCGTTGCTGCTGCTGTCTAGATACACTTGTAGTCTCTCCGCCATGTGCTCTCCCACTGCGCTGAAAGACAAGGGGCAGGGAATAGTCTAGAAAGAACATCAGGGGTGGGCGGAGTTTCATGCATGCGCAGTGTATAAAAGCATAACATGCGTGCATCGTACATACGATCTGTGAGAGGAGGAAGGTGTATTGGAAAGGTTGTTCGTTTGAATGAAGGTACAATTTTAACTTGGTGCATCAGTGGCCTATACTGCTTCTAGATTGAGGCCTATATCGGGACAAGATTAAGAGAGTTTAGCCTGACATTAGGGTTTGTCTTGCAGATAAAATGGATCTATTGAATGATCAGAACTTTATCCCCATATTCATTGATATGTACAGGGAGCTGCCCTGTCTGTGGCAGGTAAACCACCCCTTTTATAACAATAAACCAAACAGGAAGGCAGCGCTGGATCAATTGCTGGAATTTGTGAAGCCGGTGATCCCCACGGCAGACATCCCCTATTTGAAGGCCCTAATTGGTGGCATGAGGAGCACTTATAATAGGGTCCAGGATTCCCAGAGATCTAGTTGCAGTAGATGACATTTATGTACCCAGGCTGTGGTAATATGACAGACTGCATTTTCTGGCAGTCCAGACTAAACCCAGGCCAGCACTCTCCAATCTTCCTTCAAGGCTTCCTTCCACCTCAGCTGAGGTTTCCAATGTCCAACCTGAGCCTTCCAGCCAGGAAGATGTGGAGGAGCCCAGCTTGAGCCAGGTATAGCATTGTTCAACATATTTCTAGTCAAATCATTAATGATGTTAACTAGATGTTATTATTGATCAGTAAGTTCTGATTTTACAAAGGGTTTTATATATCAATAGACAGTAGTGGCCACAAATGATTGGGAAAAGAATGAAAAATGCTGGGGTCAGAATGATAGTCTGAACAATATTCATGAGATCATGAGAAATAATAAAGAAATCAGTTTGTTAGAACTCTGTGTGAATATGAGCAGCAAATCAACTTAATTATTCTAGCATTCTAAAGAAGAAGAGAATGCACTGCATTAAAAGATTTCAAAATTTGCAGTGTGACGAATGTGCTATCTCCATTACGAACTGTAGTTTTACCAGACCGAGGGCTTCCATCTTGTACTTGATTCTGAGCATGCATGGAACTTTGTGTTTCGGAATTGTGCACACACGATCGGAATTTACGAGAACGGATTTTGTTGTCGGAAAATTTGAGATCCAGATCTCAAATTTTGTGTGATGGAAATTCCGATGGAAAATGTCCGATGGAGCCTACACACGGTTGGAATTTCCGACAAAACGCTCCCATCGAACTTTGGAAAATCTGACCGTGTATACGAGACATAAGAGTCACACTGAAAGCCAGTAAACCTACATAAAGGGAAAATATAAATTTTTCAAACACCATGTTAATGACTTAGTAGCTTAGGAATTTTAATCATGGCTTGCTCTTGTTAATGCTTGATCCTGCTACAATAGTATATATCATGCTTTGTACTGTTCTTGTATAAACACGAGGTTGATGTGCTTGTAATCAAACAGAATGTTATGTCACCAATGTGAAAATTAGTACTGGAAAATATTTACAGTATGTGGTGGTGTTCATTAACTGATTTGGTCTGGGTCTGTTATGGCAGACTTACTACTTTATTTTTAAAAATCCTCCAGCTTGGACAATTGTAACTATGCATAAATATACCATATCCATAGGATCCCTCTAGAAGCTGGAAATCACTGCAGTAGACACCACTACTTCACTGCTGCATTGTAAACACAGGAGGTACGCCCACTTGTCCCTTCAGAAATCATGTCTCTTAATGAATGAAAAGTGTTTTCAAAATTGGAAGAGGTGGAGATCATTAGGTGAAGTGACACTCTCTACCTTGTCCAATCAGAGAATGCAATGCATTCATTGAAAAAATGCAAAACATTTTTGGAATGGTGCACATGTTGACTTCCTGTATTCACAGTGTAGCGGGGCAGCTGCACAGCATGGGACCCGAAAGCTAGTAGAGTGACTTTAGTAGCAGTGTCTACTTCAATGATTTACAGCTTCTAGAGGGATATCTATGTAACTTTATTGCAAAACAGTGGGATTGATTTACTATTTAATATACAGTGTCCACCTACCAAAGTATGAATGTTCACTATGCAAAGAGGACACTAGTGAATACGGTGAAGCTGTGCTCACTTTAAATATCGAACCATGTACAAACAATAATCAAACAATAGGATTTTCTTTTCTAGGCACATGATTAGGTAACCAAAGTGAACTAAGTTTCACACTGTTGACTAACATTAACATTGCTAAGTTAGCAAGGTGAACAGCTTATATTCATTCAGTAAATCAACCCCACTATGTTGTGCAAATCATTAGGTGCTAAAGCACAAGCCCATGTTTCATGTTCAAGTAAAAGAACAGTAAGGTTTTAAGGAATTTATTTGGTTAAGAGAGATTTTTGAGAAACAAGATATCCCTTTTACTATACATTCCGTAGACACTCTCATTTTAAATGTATATTTGTGTTTTATTACATGAGATGATGTTATAGTTGTAGTTCTTTGGTATATGGGGCATCAAGTCTAAGTCTAAGCATCAAGTCTAAGTAAGATATACAGTATCTCACAAAAGTGAGTACACCCCTCACATTTTTGTAAATATTTTATTATATCTTTTCATGTGACAACACTGAAAAAATGACATTTTGCTACAATGTAAAGTAGTGAGTGTATAGCTTGTATAACAGTGTAAATTTGCTGTCCCCTCAAAATAACTCAACACACAGCCTAAACCGCTGGCAACAAAAGTGAGCACACCCCTAAATGAAAATGTCCAAATTGAGCCCAAAGTGTCAATATTTTGTGTGGCCACCATTATTTTCCCACACTGCCTTAACCCTTTTGGGCATGGAGTTCACCAGAGCTTCACAGGTTGCCCCTAGAGTCCTCTTCCACTCCTCCATGACAACATCACAGAGCTGGTGGATGTTAGCGACCTTGTGACCTTGCGCAACTACACCTTACCCACAGATGCTCAATAGGGTTTAGGATGTCATTGTTTCAGTGTTGTCACATGAAAAGATGTAATAAAATATTTACAAAAATGTGAGGGGTGTACTCCCTTTTGTGAGATACTGTATATATGCAATTATTATTATTTTTATTATTATTATTATTATTATTATTGCTGGTAGCATTATTTTTTTCATACTGAGACAATAACTTTTACCTAATGTACACTAGCTTCAAAGAAACAAAAATGCTCTTGAAACAGATGAAAACAGTAAATTTGGGTTTTACTCCAAACTCAAAATATGTGTTTTTTTCTTGAATATTTCATTTTTATTTAGCAAGAATTTGATACCTCAAAGAGTAAATACTCTTAATAAAACTTGCAGTGCAGTTCCTCAGTTTCACCTCAGAGCGCCACTGTTTGACCAATAAGCAAATGAATACAGAATTGGAGATCCACTGGTATTTTCATCACTCACATATACATATACAGCAGATCTGTAAGAAGAGACACAGCCATATTCTGGATTCTCTTTGCATTAAAACAACTTTGTACATCCATCTTACTCCACTGGATTATAAATTTCACAAGGATTGCAGAAGCAGAACATGACTGGGCTAAGACAACATGTCAAGGGAGACAAAGGAATCAGATGGCAAGTAATATTTTCGCTCTTAATTTCCTGGCTGTGTCATTCAGTCTCAGGTCAGATTCATTATTCCATTGTAGAAGAATTGAGAAAAGGCTCTGTTATAGCAAATATTGCAAATGATCTTGAATTAGATATTAAGCAGCTCACTTCCAGAAAACTGAGAATTGTATCACGTGTTGTAGAGAAATATCTTTATGTGAATGTAGATAATGGAAATCTGTATGTGAAGGACAAGATTGATAGAGAGACACTGTGTGGTGCAGAAGCTACCTGCTTCCTAACCTTTGATGCTGTGGTTGAAAATCCCTTAAATATATTTAGAGTCAAAATAGACATTGAGGACATAAATGATAATCCTCCAGTGTTTTATCCAGACACATTTACATTTGAAGCAATTGAATCAACATCACCAGGATCTAGATTTACTTTGCAGAATGCAGAAGATCCAGATTTTGGTATTAATTCAGTACAGACCTATAAGCTTAGTGATAACAAACATTTTGCACTGAGTGAGAAATTCAATTCAGATGGAAGTAAATTTCTTGAACTTGTACTAGAAAAATCACTAGATCGAGAATCCCAGAATGTACATGAATTTTTATTAACAGCTACTGATGGAGGAAAACCTATGAGATCTGGCACTGCATTAATAAAAATTATTGTCACAGATGCTAATGATAATTTTCCAGTATTTACACAAACAGTGTATGAAACCAGCACAAGTGAAAATGTGCCAATTAATACTACAATCATTACTGTGAATGCTACTGACAAAGATGAAAGTATATATGCAGAAATAAAATATTCTTTCAGCCGAACATCAGGAAATGTACATCACACAGGAGCATTCAGAATTAATCCAACAACTGGTGAAATCAAAATAAACAAGAAGTTTGATTTTGAATTAACAAGAAACTATGAACTGTCAGTACAAGCAAAAGATGGAGGTGGCCTTGTCACCCACTGCAAGATATTAATAGAAGTCATTGATGAAAATGATAATGCTCCTGAGATATCCATCACCTCACTCTTTTCTCCTGTCCCAGAAGATTCTATGTCTGGAACAGTAGTAGCACTAATTGAAGTGGATGATCAAGATTCTGGAGAAAATGGATACATTGATTGCAAGCTAATAGAAATGCATTTATTCAGTTTAGTAATGTCATCTGACAGTTATTATAGAATTGTTATAACAGGTGAAATAGACAGAGAAAACATATCCAGTTATAATGTCACAATTGAGGCTACTGACAGAGGATCTCCTCCACTTTCCAGCAGACGAACCATCAGACTGGAAATATCAGATGTTAATGACAATCCACCAGAATTTATAAAATGTCCCTATATTGTTTATATACCAGAAAACAATTTGCCAGGTGCCTTAATATACAGTATGAAAGCTTATGATCCTGATGCTGGAGACAACGCTAAAATTATTTATTCAGTATCCAAAATAAATGCAGAGGATTTCCCTGTGTCCTCTTACCTTTCCATTAATATGGAAACGGGAGATCTTTATGCTCAGAAATCTTTTGATTTTGAGCAGCAAAGGGAGTTTTCAGTACAAGTAACTGCCAGAGACAATGGATCCCCATCTCTGGGTACCAACGCAACATTACTGATCCGTGTAATGGATCAAAATGATAATGCTCCAAGAATCCTGTTCCCATCACCACAAAGTGGTGGCCAGGATGGATTTGAGGTGGTTCCTTTCACAGCTGAACCTGGATCTTTAATAACAAAGGTGGTTGCAGTAGATGAAGACTTTGGACATAACAGCTGGCTTTCTTATGATTTTATACAAATATCAGAACCATCAGTGTTTGTCATTAATAAACATACAGGAGAAATCAGGACATCACGCATTTTTCAGGAGAAAGATATACTGAATCAGAAGGTTGTGGTGATGGTGAGAGATAATGGCACTCCACCTCTCTCAGCTACAGTCACCCTAACCTTCATTATTGCAGATAATTTCCAACAGATTGTACCTAAACTCAGCAATCAACTTCCTGATGAAAATACTCAGTCATACTTGCAAATGTACTTAGTGATTGCTTTAGCACTGATTTCTTTGTTGTTTATTATAACTGTTATATTGGTCATTATATCAAAATGCAAAGAGTCAAAACCATTACCAGACTTTGGAGCATTAAGTTCAAGCCTCTATCCTCCAGTTGATCCCAGGATACTTTCTATGTATAGTGATGGAACTTTATCCTTTCCCTATTCCTATGATGTTTGTGTGGCTTTGGACCAATCAGAAAATGATTTTGGGCTTTTAAAGTCAAATCAAAATGTCCCTGTAGATAACCTGATTGACACTGGTGATTCAGGTCTTGGAAATGAGAGCTTAAATGAAGCATTTGCATCCTCTGGAGTCATTCAGGTAAGTCATAATATCTACATTTAATAATGTTCCCATGGGTATTTGGTCCATAGCTCATTATAACAGTTTCAGTCTTAAACTATGTAAGGGAAGTGTCTACTAGTTTAAAATATTTGTTACAGAGTGAGGCAAGTACATGAGAGGCATTGTGCATAAATAATGTTACATTTCTGGCGTGACAGTCTTCAGATTAATGTAATAGTGTAACTTTTTTAAAGAACGCATCTGTGACCAGTGAATAAGCTGATAGTATTCACTAGTAAGTTACCAGTATATCCATCCCTGCTGTCTGATTGATGAAACTCATAAGAGGGGCTTAGGCATGTGGCTTGATCCCGAGCAGAGAACCCAATCGCATCCAGCAGTAAGTGCTGGTGGAGTCGGCACTGAATGTAATGACTAAGCTGTTCTTCCTTAGTGCTGGGACTGGAAATAGAGTTAAATGATTTCTTGTTTTTATGCAAATTTTTAATAAACAGTTTTCTGCTATAAAAATGTCATCTTACTTCCTCCTCATGTATTTGGAACTTTCTTGAAAGTGAGCTGGTTTGCCTTGGAGGTTTATAAGAATGTGCAAAGAACCCATTTAAAGGGTCAGAGGACCTAGTGAGTAGTTTGAACAGCTGAGTAGAGGATTCACAGACTAGAGTATAGTTCACACAGAGTGTTATTGTACGACAGCACAATACTTGGGATGTTAACTTAAAATGTGCTGGACATCATATTTATCTTATAACAATGGATTTGGATCAAAATAGACTATATGCACTGGACACATTTGATTGCAGTTAAAGTAGTCATAGAATGTGTGGTTCTATTTGCAAAGTGCACTTTTGGAGAATGGTTTTAAAAATAATAGCACTTACTGATTGTTTGTTTTCACATGATGATATGGATTGATTTGAACGTATAGCAGTTTATGCAGCATATGATGAATATATGGGCTATGAAATAATGTATAAGTGGTAGATATAATAAAATCACATTAATTTTGTTGTGAGTGTGGTATGGAACAACCATTTCCTGAGTTTGTTAATCTATGGGGAATTCTTACCAATGTATAAATATCTCCCAATAAAATTAATAAGTAAATAATTTGATTTTATTAATTTACAAGTATATTTACACAATTTCATACAGAACTGGGATTTCTGGTGATTATTATTTCATACACTCTATCAGAAACATCAACAGGACAATAATATAATCGCTCCTTATATTCAAAAATACAATATCCCGTCGCTCTGGGAAACAGTCCTCTGAATTTCTCCGGCCGGAAGGAATACAAAGTATGTCTCGCGGAGTCAACAGATAGATATTATCAATTTGAAGGAAATATTAATTTAACAGAGCTACTAGATTGAATGGGGTGATAAATACTTTCCCTGGGACCACAGTAGCCCAATTTGTTGTAATACAGGTCTATATCTAAATTCACCCAGGCGCGGCTTCAACACACACAGCCTAGACAATTAATGTGGGGAAATGATTAATTAGAAAACTACCCTCCACACTGTACATGATAAGGTTGACATATAAACTGTAAAATACAATCCCTACAATTTTGGGAGGAAAAGATTAAATAATATTTGTATGGTCTGTATCTTACCACTGTTTAAATGGGGAAGATATCCGACAAATTATAAGTACTTTGATTAATTCCAGTAGCAAAGTCCAGCAAGATGGGGAGTGGTCAATTATCAGCAGGCTTCTTGTTCGTCTAGGGTGTGTATCTGGCGTGTGGGTCTGTGGTCCTCCTCTATGGCCCTCACATAATTTATACCATCTGGAACAATAAGCTCATAAATTTTTTTAATATTCTCCATTGGTTGGAAAAATCAAATGATTTACTTGGTGAGCTCAGGTAATATCACCGTCAACCACTAGGTGTGTCTGAGTTCAGAACTATCTGTTAAGAAGAAAATATGTTCTATTTCATAATGGGTATCTGCCTGTATATTGGGGCTGATGAATATAATCTATATTATTCAGGGACTCCGGCAATCGGCACAATATACAATACACTCAGTATAATTTTGATTAATTAATATCACACAAAATGACTATCTATACGGATAAACACATAACTCCTGCACATCCTATAACTATTTATCTTAGAATAACACATGCTACATGTGTTTTTTTATGCAGATGTAGTCACGATTTATATGTCTTTTATAACAATGATTGGTATCTTAACACAATTCTTACTTCTAATTGGTTTTATATCAAAATATCATATTTTTACCTTATGACAGAATACTCATTGGCTCAGTAGACACTAAAATCATAATGGTATCTATGACCTGGAACCTAAAATAACATTTGAATTACTTATAATCACATGTATTTTAAAATACCCCTGAGTAGACAGGATTTAAATGTTTTCCTAAAGTGTTTGAACTGAACTTTGGACAGACTCAATGAATAGTTAGATAAGGGTTTAGCTGTGCAAACAATTCCTGGAGTCTAAACAATGGGTCTCGTCAGATATCAGCATAGATGGTATGATTTTCAATAAACAATTGTCCTACCCATATAACCAAAATGTAATATTCCTTTTAAGCATATTAGGCACATATTCAATATAGCATGTCCATATACTTGTGAATGGTGTCATTCTGGTGTGTAATTAACCTTGCATCTCTGCCATTGTCTGGGGAAAGGCTGAGTCAACATTGGGTTTTTACTAGGAAGACAGACTCACCCTTTGAAACAATGGGGTTATTTACCCTGGCTTTCCTTTAATCAAAGGCTTCGTTATCTGGATCTCAAAACACAAATTTGACCATTGTCAGCTGGTTTAATGTAGAGTGGCACCATTGTTCAGGTTACTCTGTTGCAACAAAGGTTTTGTATCTTGACCTCCACTCTCCACTGGAGATGATAATTTAATCAGCCTTTTCTGTTGGGAGGGGGCGCTCTCCTGGAATGATGACTACTCAGCTGAGGGTTACATGAGTTATGAAAGTTTTGATGTATCTCAGCCATGACAATATATATATATATATATATATATATATATATATATATATATATATATATATATATATATAATTATTTATTTAATAATAATATTTATTTAATAGCACTGTACCTCAGGAGGTATTCTAATACAGTAGCTGGGTTTAATTTTTAGAACCTTTGGCACAGACATAATATTTGATATAACAATATAGTATGACTGGATTTTAGTACTGCATTACAAAACAACTACCAATTGCATTATCTGGGAATCACAAGACAGTGTCATAATGCTATTTACCGGGTAGACTTTAGTAGTTTAGTTTAGTTATAGCTTCTGTATTTTATTTACTTATTTAGCTGCATATCCCTTCTCATATGGCAGCATCAGAAGAATCCATTGTGTAAAAGGTGGGGGGTGTAGAGACAAGGGAAGCCCAGGGGAGGGGGGTAGTTAATCTTACAGATTTTTGGATCCAGATCCTCTGGATCAACTGTGGGTTTAGGTTTGTGTACTGTATATAGGATTGTGAAAAACATTTTTTCCCTTCTATTGGTTGAACTGGATGGTCTTTTTGCAGCCAGACTAACTATAACTACTATTACTATTTAACTATATGTAACTATGAATCTATTAATATAATATACTGGCTACAGTGATATAATATGCATATCACTGCAACCAGTATCTTGCTACTTACCTTTTAGGGTCCATAGGCTGGTCAAATGCTTGCTAGAGCATCATTTATAATTAGAACCTCCTCTTCTGCTCCCTAGTGCTGCACTCAAGTAGATGAATATGTATCATGATGGCCAAACTATCACATCATTATGGGGACACTGAGTTCACATAGTGATTCTTGCCTGTTCAGCAATCCTACTGCTTGGGGCAACCGCCCACCTTGTCAGTGTCTCACCTGGAGGCAAGTATACAATATTTTGAGAAACATGACCTTAAGTATTGCTTTAGTGCTTGAAAAGGTATCAGAAAACTATGTCTGTGCCTGATGTACAAGATTTTTAGCATTTCAGTGCCAAGAACTAAGTGTCATCATAAAGGGAGGATTGTGTACAAGTGATTGAAAATCTATTGTTAACACAAAATGATGTATGTTTTGCCACGTATATGAAGCTAAAGTGAAGTATGTAAGTATTACTTTTCGTGATATGTTTCTTTCCATTTTTTGTAAACTGCACTGTAATCACAGCCTAATACATGTTATATTTTGGCTCATGATACAGTAAAGATGTGTAATATGTGTAATACCTTACCACATGAAATATTTCATGTGGTAAGGTATTAAGGTAAGGTAATTTAAAAAAAGCCTAGATGATTTTCTTTTTTTCAGTTGCAATTTAAAGGGAAAAAATGTGAATATTATAATCCAGGGTAGTGATTCAAGTACCCATGGCAAAGTAAGGTAAAGTTGCTAAAGTTGCTCAGGGAGTTTTGCTTTGTTTTCATCTACAAAACTAGCTGTATTGTAAAAGGTTGAACTTTGTGAACTATTGTTAGTTATATATGTAGTTATGATAGTTCATGGGTAAGGGACAGTGGTATGGCTATGGTCTGGCAAGAGGGGTGGTTATTCTGATTAGTGTATTAACTATTCGAAATGCAAAGCAGAACTTAAAACTTACAATACAAGCCTACACATACTGATCTCACATGCAGTTCCCATTATGCTTTAATATAAGAATTATATTGGCCTTTACACACCCATTTCATAGTATGGCTATTTTTATTGGCAGATGTACAAAATGTGATTTTTTTTTTTTGTCTTCAACAATTCTAGGAACTTTTCAAGATCATACAGTCTAGTTAGGCAAATTAGGTAACTAGTGTGGTATTTTTCACTTACCAAAGACATATATTGCCTTTATGTATGACAGTCTCCTGTAGAGTTTGGTTTCATGAAATCTAATATATATTGCATTTCATAAAACGTAAAAACTTTATATGTAGCATGTATAAAGTCAAATAATGTCTATAGTAATAATGTTTTTCACCTCCTTACATAAGCAATTTGGATTGGCCAAGTAAACAATCTAGCAAGGGGTTGCATGGCTTCATGGTATTGTGTAATGCAATTAATGAATGGAAAGTATCACAGTAGAGAAAGTGTCTCTATGAATCTGTGTGGAAGGATGGTGCAAAACATGTGACCCTATTTACCGTACTTGTATATTATGTTGAGCATATTTTTTGCTGCTTCAGTTTTTACAAAAAACAAAAACATTTTAACTACTAGAGGCTTAGCATTTTAAATGATTGTCTCATAGATAGAACAGACGTTTTATCATTGGAATATAGTGTGATGCACAGAAACGTCTTTTTAACGTGTCTCTACTCTGTCTACAGCATAAAAAGTTTTTGCTTTAAACATTCTTTAAATTAGAAGGAGATACTAAACAAATGTATATACTTTAGTCGGGGGGGGCTTAGATTCTAGGTCAAGATTTTATTGCTGTCCATGCTTCCATTGGAAAGATTTTCCCCATCATTCCTGCTCTGTCTCTCTTCAACAATCAAAAAGGCATCATTACGAGTCTGAGAGAGGATCCTCTTTAGATAATGTAAAGCTAACAAATACCTGCGGTACCACTTGGCTTAGAAATTTAGAACTATTAGATAAAAGGAGGAGACAAAGCACATTTCTGTAGAATAACCATTTACTGTTCTGTCTATTTCTTTGCAGTCTCATGTATAAAATATTGATAGGTTAGACCATGAGTTTTATACAGTATCTAACTGTTATTGTTTATCTTCAGTAAATATTTAAACTGTTTTAATCTTAATTTCTTAAATTAACAAATATTATATCAATAACAATATAAGCAGGTCAATCATGATTATGAATATTTTATAAAAGAATATATAGATATACATGAACAAATTTAGTATACAGTCTGCGGTGTAGGGAAAATCCAAACACGTGTTCATCTGGATATTATTTTTAAAACTTTTAGCTATGGAGGAAACTATAAAATTATATTCTCAGTTTGAGGAATATAAAAGTAGAAATTCTTTGCTGTCAATAAAGTGCTGTATATCACTTTAGTACAGAATAACTCTTGCAAAGACAGAAATGTGTTGGTTTACTATAACTGGTGAGTGCAAAATCTGGTGCAACTGTGCATGGTAGCCAATCAGCTTCTAACTTCAGCTTGTTCAGTTAAGCTTTGTCAAAAAAAAAAAAAAAACTGGAAGCTGGTTTCTAAGCAGAGCTGTACCAGATGTTGCACTCTCCAGTTTTAATAAATCAACCCCAAAGGGTTTCTTGCGTTCCCTTTGCAATTCATAAGTGCACAGGCACAATATGAGTTTTATTATTCAGTTTAAACAATTACAGCTATATAATACACATATGTTTTTGCTTAACATATATTGTTTGGGATCAGCCAATGTATTACACAATTATTGAAATGTTCTGTTACAATCTCACTGTCTGCTGCAAGCACAGGTATATACTCTTCACTATATACGGACATTTACCTTAATGTGATATAAACAAAATTCAAAGAACAAAAATACTATGAAAAATATACTTCAATGTTTCTCTACCTATACTTGTTTGTTTTATATTCTGTGTTTCAATGTAAATAATGGTGACTGTTACGTAATATAATGTATACATTCCATTGTAAGTTAGAAATATTTTGATAGTATAAAACATTTTTTAATAAATTTCCTCAGAATTGCAGTTCCCTTGTTTTGCCTCAGAGTGTCGCTGTTTGACAAATAAGTAAAAGAATAGAGAACTGGAGATCCATTAGTATTTTCATCATTCACATATATACTGCAGATCTGCAAGACACAGCCATTTTCTGGATTTTCTCTATGCAGTGTACTGAACTGCTGCTCTCTTAACAACTCAGTACACCCTTCTCAATTTACTGGAATGCAAATTAAACAAGGATTAAAGAAGATGAAAATTACTGAAATTAAAAAAGCAATACATATATTCAACAGAATCAGATGGCAAGTAATATTTCGCCTCTTATTTTACTGGCTTTGTCATTCAGTCTCTGGTGAGATTCATTATTCCATTGTAGAAGAAATGAGAAAAGACTCTGTTATAGCAAATATTGCAAATGGTCTTGAAGTAGATATGAAGCAGCTCTCATCTAGAAAACTGAGAATTGTATCACGTGTTGCAGAGAAATACTTTTATTTGAATCTAGACAATGGGAATCTGTATGTAAAAGACAGGATAGACAGAGCGACATTGTGTGGGACAGACTCTACTCTACTACTCTACTTTCTAACCTTTGATGCTGTGGTTCAAAACCCCTTAAATATTTTCAGAGTCAAGATAGACATTCAGGATACAAATGATAATTCTCCAGTGTTTTATTTTGATACATTTACATTTGAAGTTATTGAATCAACACCTCCGGGGACAAGTTTTGCTTTACAAAATGCAAAAGATCCAGATTTTGGTATGAATTCAGTACAGACATATAAGCTCAGTGACAACAAGTATTTTGCACTAAGTGAGACTATCAATTCAGATGGAAGTACATTTCTTGGACTTATGTTAGAAAGTCCATTAGATCGGGAATCTCAAAATGTGCATGAATTTTTATTAACAGCTACTGATGGAGGAAAACCTATGAGATCTGGTACTGCATTAATAAAGATCATTGTCACAGATGCTAATGATAATTTTCCAGTATTTACACAGACAGTATATAAAACCAGCACAAGTGAAAATGTGTCAATCAATACTACAATAATTACTGTGAATGCCACTGACAAAGATGAAGGTATAAATGCACAAATAAATTATTCTTTTATTGAAACATCAGGAAGTGTACACTATACAGAAACTTTCAGCATTAATCCAAAAACTGGTGAACTCAAAATAAATAAGAAGTTAGATTTTGAATTAACAAAAAATTATGAACTGTCAGTACAAGCAAAAGATGGAGGTGCCCTTGCTGCCCATTGTAAAGTTTTGATAGATAGATGAAAATGATAATGCCCCTGACATATCCATCACATCACTCTTTTCTCCTGTCCCAGAAGATTCCATACCTGGAACAGTAATATCTCTAATTGAAGTTGATGATCAAGATTCTGGAGAAAATCGATTTGTTGATTGCAAGCTTATAGAACAGCCTTCATTCAGTTTAGTGATATCACCTGACAGTTATTATAGAATTGTTACAACAGGTGAAATAGACAGAGAGGAAGAGCCCAGTTATAACATCACAATTGTAGCTACTGATAGAGGATTATCTCCACTTTCCAGCAGAAGAACAATCAGATTGGATATATCAGATGTTAATGACAATTCACCAGTATTTACAAAATCCTCCTATATTATTAACATACTAGAGAACAATTTACCAGGTCTCTCAGTATACAATTTTCAAGCATCTGATCCTGATGCTGGAGACAATGCCAACATTATTTATTCCATTTCCAATATAAATGCAGAAGATTTCCCTTTGTCCTCTTATCTTCCCATCAATATTGAGAGTGGAGTTATTTATGCCCAGAAATCCTTTGATTTTGAGCAACACAAAGAATTTTTAATAAAAGCAATTGCTAGAGACAATGGATCCCCATCTCTGAGTACCAACACAACATTACTGGTCCGTATAGTGGATCAGAATGATAATGCTCCAAAGATCTTGTTTCCATCCCCAGGAAGTAGTGGGCAGGATCCATTTGAGATGGTTCCTTTCACAGCTGAGCCTGGTTCTTTAATAACAAAGGTGGTTGCAGTGGATGAAGACTCGGGACATAATCATCAGCTTTTGTCATTAATGAACATACAGAAGAAATCAGGGCAACACGTATCTTTCAGGAGAAAAATATACTGAATCAGAAGGTTGTGGTGATGGTAAAAGATAATGGCATTCCATTACTCTCTGCCACAGTCACCTTAAACCTCATTATTGCAGATAATTTCCAGCAGATTGTTCCAAAACTCAATAACCAACTTCCTGATGAAGATCCTCAATCACACTTGCAATTGTACCTCGTGGTTGCTTTAGCACTGATTTCTTTTTTGTTTATTATAACTGTTATTTTAGTTATTGTTTCGAAATGCAAAGAGTCAAAACCACTACCAAATTTTGGAACTTTAACTACAAGCCTCTATCCTCCAGCTGATCCCAGGATACTTTCTATGTATAGTGATGGAACTTTGCCCTTACCCTACTCATACAATGTTTGTGTTGCTATGGACCCATCTGAAAGTGATTTTGGTTTTTTAAAGTCAAACCAAAATGTCCCTGTCGATAATCTTATTGACAAAGATGATTCAGGTCTTGAAAATGAGAGTTTAAAAGAAGCTCTTCCATCCCCTGTAATTACTCAGGTAAGTACTAACGATAATTAATGAAGTCTTTATGGGTGTCCTCGACACTATCTTCAAAAGCATTATAAATGCTGTATATATTTTATATTTTTAGGAATATTGCACCTATTCTAGTATTACAGTAAATAGTTATTAATTAGTGACCCCTGATAAGTTATCATTGTAGTGTAATGAAACATAAATACATTATTAGGAGATTTTTGCTTAAACTGTGTACTTTTCACTTTTTCAAAACTTGCAAAAAGTGTGTATACCAAAATCATACATTAACTTCCGATGGTAGAATGATATCCCCAAAAAAATGACTATCAAATACTTTTGACAGCATAAAATGTACACATAAGGCAAAATGAAATAGAAATTTGTGAATATTGCATATTGTAGTTTTATTTTCTTCTAAGTTAATTTATCTAATCTTCTGTTAGGTGCAAAAAAGAACATCAGGGCAATTAAAATAGCCCTAACCCCTATGAAACTGGTGGTAATTAAGACCAACTCTGCACGGGTGTATGGAGGCCACTTGCAACATTACCCCAAGGTCTGTGCAGGGCCCATCTTGTACCTAAAGAGGAAGTAAACAATGATGGGTTTTACTTCCTATTTTGTTCTCTGCAAACCCTGCAAAGTAAAAGCATACTAGCCCATTATGTGGCACTTACCTGCAAACAAATCCTGCATTGTCCCCGCTGGAGACCACATCCATCCTCGCCCCTCTTCCTTCCAGGGCCGCAGTCTCCGGCTGTGTGATTGGCCGGAGCCACGTGATGTCACTCCCGCGCATGCGCGTCGGAGCTGCCAGTCACGGCACTCGCTCAGGTAGAAACAGCAAAGAGGGTTGTTTCTTTCCAGTGCATGCGCTGATGACACCATCGATGCACTACAAGGTAAATATCTCCTAAACGGCGCACGTTTAGGAGATATTTACAGTACATATAGGTAAGCCTTATTCTAGGCTTACCTATAGGTACAAGTTCTAAAAAGGGGTTTACAAGCACTTTAAGGGATGCTTAAAAAGACCTGTGTAGAGGGAAATCCCCCCTACACTAAGGTCAAGCATACCACTACTAAAATTCTTCTATCAGTTTTTTGTCAATGTCTGTGTCCCCAATGGGAAAAATTTCCCCTTACTCATTTGCTGCTTCTTCCTAGCTTGGCCACAAATAGCATTATGAAATCTAAAAGCCGGTCTTCGATAGTTTATGCAAAACTAACAACATTTTCTTGTTACACTTTTATCTTATAAATAGAAAAATATTAGATAAAGAACTTAAAAAAGAGCACACTCATACAATTCATGAAATCACCGGATTGTTTATTTCCATGCATTCATACAGAAACAGAGTTGTATTTATATTTTAGTTTGACCTCCCTTTTTATATAGTATCAAACTTTTATCTCTTGTAATTCCTTTAGTCTTTAAGTTACTTATGATTACAGAGATTACAGTTTTTTTTATAAAGAATGCAAAACTATACATAGCCAAATTCACTAAATATTTTGAGATGTAGGGAAGGGTCAATTACTTCTTCAGTAAAATGTAATGAAACGTTTGCTATGTTGGCAACTATGAAATCATGTTTCTATTTCTTAAAATATATAATGCCAAAAGAAAAAAGCATAATCTCTTATTTGCGAATCAGTTCAAAAGCTATAAATTACTGCATTATATAATGGAACTATTGCCAAAATTACTTATTGATCCAGCCAGTAGATCTGTCATTTTTAACATTCTGAAACTGGCCAAAAGTGGCAGTAACAGGGGTTGGGACAAACCACCATATACACTGTAGCACTGGTGGGCGTGTTTACAAGCTTGTATTCTTATGGCTTAAACATTTCTCCACAACAACAAAAAATGTTGCTGTGACTGCACAAAAACTGTTAGTGGGAGTTGCTCTTGATTTGTCTCTTGGGGCTTGTTCACGCAGGCATCAGTGCAGTTTATCACTTTTCAGAGGTCTTGCTACTGCCTCCTAAAGCCTGTTTTTTTTTTTTCGGTCATGATTGTGGTGCAGCCCCATTGACATCTGTGGGTGACTTTAACATATGGTGCTGCCTGTCATATTAGACATGCTGGGTTTAAAATTGATGCAGCATGAATATATATACAGTTGTGCTCATAAGTTTACATATCCTGGCAGAATTTATGATTTCTTGGCCATTTTCCAGAGAATATGAACCATAACACAAAAACATTTCTTTCACTCATGGTTAGTGTTTGGTTGAAGCCATTTATTATAAATCAACTGTGTTTATTCTTTTTATATCATAATGGCAACAGAAATGACCCTGATCAAAAGTTTGCATATCCCAGTTCTTAATACCCATGCCCATTCCTCTTGGCAAAAAGTCTCCAGTTCCTGTAAATTCTTGGGCTGTCTTGCATGAACTGCACGTTTGAGATCTTCCCAGAGTGGCTCAATGATATTGAGGTCAAGAGACTGAGATGCCACTCCAGAACCTTCAATTTATTCTGCTGTAGCCAATGACAGGCCGACTTGGCCTTGTGTTTTGGATCATTGTAATGTTGGAATGTCCAAGTGCGTCCCATGCGCAGCTTACTGGCTGATGAATGCATATATATATATATATATATATATATATATATATATATATATATATATATATATACTTTGTGGCAATTATGAGATGTATTTTAAAAACGTTTGGCTGGAGTTCAGCTTTAAACATAGTTTTTTGTTTTTTTTTAAATGAATGAGTTTCAAAGAAAGATATAAAAAATTAAATATAAAAAATAAAAAAGTGTTTTTCAAAAATGTATTTAACTATATTTTATTTAACAAATTCTTTGTTTTATATAATCTAAGTATTACTCTTCATAGCTGTAATTTAGGAAGGTTTCAATAGCTTTAAAAGTATATGCTTTCATAACATTCCTAAGAATTGCAGTTCACTAGTTTTGCCTCAGAGCGCCGCTGTTTGACCAATAAGGAGAAGAATACAGAACTGGAGATCCACTGGTATTTTCATCATTCACATACACACACTGCAGATGTGCAACAAGAGACACAGCCATTTTCTGGATTCTATTTAGTCTACAGTCTACAGGGCTGCTTTTTTCTTCTATTGAACAATTCAGAACATCCTTCAGATTCACTGGACTATAAATTCTTTAAGGATTACAGAAACTGAAAATGACTGGAATGAAAAATCATAAACAGATATACAAAGGAATCAGATGGCAAGTAATATTTTCCTTCCTATTTTCCTGGCTGTGTCATTCAGTTTCTGGTCAGATTCATTATTCCATTGTAGAAGAAATGAGAAAGGACTCTGTTATAGCAAACATTGCAAATGATCTTGGATTGAATATTAAACAGATCTTACCAAGAAAACTAAGAATTGTATCACGTGTTGCAGAGAAATATTTTTATGTGAATTTAGATAATGGAAATCTCTATGTGAAGGACAGGATAGATAGAGAGACACTGTGTGGGGCAGAAGCTACCTGCATTTTAACCTTTGATGCTGTTTTTGAAAATCCATTAACTATATTTAGAGTCAAGATAGACATTCAGGACATAAATGATAATCCTCCAGTGTTTTATCCAGACACATTCACTTTTGAAGCAATTGAATTAACACCAACAGGGACAAGATTTGCTCTACAAAATGCTAAAGATCCAGATTTTGGTATGAATTCAGTACAGACATATAATCTGAGTGACAACAAGCATTTTGCATTCAGTGAGAAAATCAAATCAGATGGGAGTAAATATCTTGAACTTGTGCTAGAAAAACCATTAGATCGAGAATCACAAAATGTGCATGAATTTTCATTAACAGCTACTGATGGAGGAAAACCTATTAGATCTGGTACTGCACTGATAATATTTATTGTCACAGATGCTAATGATAACTTTCCAGTATTTACACAGGAAGCATATAAAGCCAGTGTAAATGAAAATATGCCAATTAATACCACAATAATTACTGTGAAAGCTACTGACAAAGATGAAGGTATATATGCACAAATAAATTATTTTTTCAGTGAAACATCAGGAAGTGTACACCATACAGGAACTTTCAGCATTGATGCAATAACTGGAGAAATCAAAATAAATAAGAAGTTAGATTTTGAATTAACAAAAAATTATGAACTGTCAGTACAAGCAAAAGATGGAGGTGCTCTTGCTTCCCATTGTATAGTTTTAATAGAAGTCATGGATGAAAACGATAATGCTCCTGAGATATCCATCACATCATTATTTTCTCCTGTCCCAGAAGATTCCATATCTGGAACAGTAATAGCTCTAATTGAAGTTCATGATCAGGATTCTGGAGAAAATGGATACATTGATTGCAAGCTAATAGAACAGCCCTCTTTCAGTTTAGTATTGTCATCTGACAGTTATTATAGAATTGTTACAACAGATGAAATAGACAGAGAAAAATCGTCCAGTTATAATATCATAATTGTAGCTACTGACAGAGGATCTCCTCCACTTTCCAGCAGAAGAACCATCAGACTGGATATATCAGATGTTAATGATAATCCACCAATATTTATAAAATCTTCTCATGTTGTTTATATACCAGAAAACAATTTACCAGGTGCCTCAATATACGGTATACAAGCTTTTGATCCTGATGCGGCAGAAAACGCTAACATTTTTTATGCAATATCTCAAATCGATGCAGAAGATTTCCCTTTGCCCTCTTATCTTTCCATTAACAGGGAGACAGGGGTTCTTTACGCTCAGAAATCTTTTGATTTTGAGCAACACAGGGAATTTTCAGTACAAGTAACTGCTAGAGACAATGGATCTCCATCTCTGAGTACAAACACAACATTACTGATCCGTATAGTCGATCAGAATGATAATGCTCCAAGAATCTTGTTCCCATCCCCAGGAAGTGGGCAGGATGCATTTGAGATGGTTCCTTTCACAGCTGAACCTGGTTCTTTAATAACAAAGGTGGTTGCAGTGGATGAAGACTCTGGACATAACTCTTGGCTTTCTTATCATTTCATACAAATATCAGAACCATCATGTTTTGCCATCAATGAACATACAGGAGAAATCAGGACGCTGCGTATCTTTCAAGAGAAAGATATAATAAATCAGAAAGTTGTAGTGATGGTGAGAGATAATGGAATTCCATCCCTCACAGCCACAGTCACATTAAGTCTTATTGTTGCAGATAATTTTCAGCAGATTGTTCCTAAACTCAGCAATCAACTTCCTGATGAAGATCCTCAGTCACATTTGCAAATGTACTTAGTGATTGCTTTAGCATTGATCTCTTTGTTGTTTATTATCACTGTTATCTTGGTCATCATATCAAAATGCAAGGAGTCAAAACCAATACCAAACTTTGGAACTTTAAGCACAAGCCTATATCCTCCAGCTGATCCCCGGATACTTTCTATGTATAGTGATGGAACTTTACCTTTCCCCTATTCCTATAATGTATGTGTGGCTTTGGACCCATCTGAAAGTGACTTTGGTCTTATAAAGTCAAATCAAAATGTCCCTGTGGACAATCTGATTGATACTGATGATTCAGGTCTTGGAAATGAGAGTTTAAAACAAGCACTTCCATCCACTGGAGTTATTCAGGTAAATTATAATACTCCCACGTATTAATGTTTTAATGTGTGTTTTTTTTTACTCTGTCCTTAAAAAAGCACAATATAAGAATTGCTTTTTCAGTTATGTTAGTAAAATGTCAACTAGTGCAGGATATTGGTTGCAGAGTGAGGCAAGCTGACTTTCAGGTCCCTGGTCTGACAATCTTCAGACTGAAGTTTAAGGCCTATGTTTATAAGGAACTTATCTGCTGCCCCACAAATCAGCAGATTTAAAAAATGCTTCATACCATGACCTAAAACCAGCAAACTGATACAGAAAAGACGTGTTGATACACTACACTAATGGTCCCTGATAAGTTACCTGTGTGTTGTAATAATATACATTTGCAAGATTTTCCTGCTTTTAAAGAGAAACAAACTAGCTGATCTGCGTTTTTGATTATTTTGTTTACATTTAACTTTTTTTAAACGTATAATGTATCATAAACAGCATGTACCAGAATCATACTTCTTAACAAAATTTAAATGTATATTTCTTGCCATTACCATGACCCACCACCAAAAAACTGCCAAAATAAATTCTGATGTTTGCAGTGATACCATATATAATGATATATGTTGTTTATAACTATACTAGGGCCAGAAAACAATAGTGCACATTTTGTTTGTAGTTTTTTTTTAATCTTATATAAAAACACTAATAATGAATAAAAGTTTTTCTACCTAAAACATACTGACTCTGACGCTGACCTAGGTCAAGCCCTTATCTAGCTAATATATAACATTACACCTGCCTTTACATGCACATGAACTTTAATGGCATCCCAGTCTTAGCCTGAAGGGTTCAATATTGAGTTGGCCCACCCTTTGCAGCTATTATAGCTTCAACTGTTCTGGGAAGGCTTCCTACAAGGTTTAGAAGTGTGTCAATGGGAATGTTTGACCATTCTTACAGAAGTCGCATTTGTGAGGTCAGGCACTGATGTTGGATTAGAAGGCCTGGCTTGCAGTCTCCACTCTAATTCATCTCAAAGGTGTTCTATCAGTTGAGGTCAGGACTCTGGCAGGCCAGTCAAGTTCCTCCACCCCAAACTCGCTCATCCATATCTTAAAGGACCTTGTTTTGTGCACTGGTCCAAATCATTTGGTGGAGGGGGATTATCGTGTGGGGTTGTTTTTCAGGGGTTGGGCTTGGCCCCTCCTAATTCCAGTGAAGGGCACTCTTAAGGTATCAGCATACTAAGATTTGGACAATTTCATGCTCCCAACTTTGTGGGAACAGTTTGGGGATGGCCCCTTCCTGTTCCAATCTGACTGTGCACCAGTGCACAAAGCAAGGTCCATAAAGACAGGGATGAGCAAGTTTGGGGTGGAGGAACTTGGCTGGCCTGCGCAGAGTTCTGACCTCAACCCTATAGAACACTTTTGGGATGAATTGGAGCGGAGACTGTGAGCCAGGCCTTCACGTCCAACAACAGTGCCTGACCTCACAAATGCGCTTCTGTAAGAATGGTCAAACATTCCCATAGACACACTTCTAAACCTTGTAGGAAGCCTTCCCAGAACAGTTGAAGCTATAATAGCTGCAAAGGGTGGGCCAACTCAATATTGAACCCTTCAGGCTAAGACTGGGATGCTATTAAAGTTCATGTGCGTGTAAAGGCAGGTGTCCCAATACTTTTAGCAATATAGTGTGTATATATATATTTTTTTGTCCTGTTTTCTTTCTCCTTTCAAAAGGAGTAAGAGAGTATGGAAAACATGTGATTGGGAGTCAGTCCTCCCAGGTTCTGTTCATTAGTACAAGACAGCTTTATGAGAGCATGCTTTGGATTGTGTTTCCAGCACTAAAACACATAGATAAGTCTTAAAACCCTTTGACCTAGGTGAATGTTTTAATGTTTCAATTTTCTTGTACAATTTTTCTTTAGATTTACCAAAACCATATAGTATGAGGTCAAACCTAAATGCAGTCAGGCAGGCCCTTGCACCACATAGTTTGAGGTAAAGCTAAAGGAAATTGAATAAGAAAATTATATAATGTGACCTGCAGTGGAAGTTTGACATTTCCCCTCATAGATTTTTCCTGTATTTTCAGCTACGTCACGCCCTTTTAGTACAGGCCAAATCAACCAATCTGAGCTTGATCCGCACTCCTCTTATAGACTCTCTCACTAATACTTCATATAGGAAGGGATTTATTTCCTCGCTCTATAGGTCACTATTGGATAAGTCCCAGGTCAATCTTCATATCCCTGGCAGGACAGGATGGGTAAAAAATATTGGAGAGCTTAATGAGGAGATCATGAGGAGCAGCTAGCGGTACTGGAGCAGGTTTTATTTGTCTACCCTTCGCCCACGCACCTATTTGTGATCCAAAGGGCATATGGAACAATAGGGAGAGTCCTGACTGCACATGCTGTTGGGGCTCCCCCGCTGATCTCTTACGCATGCTCTGGCACTGCCTTGAGCTGGTTCATTACTGACATCTAATAATTTAAACCATTTCAATAATGAATATTCAAATTTGAATAATGATTTTCTAACATATGTACTAGGTTTTATAGATGAAGAAGCTTTGAACCGTATGTCAGAACCCCTCTTACTAGAATAATATTTCTGGCACGCAAATTTCCTCTACCCCCTATGTTTGAAGAGTGGCACACACGGGTTAACTGCACTGATTTTGAGGTTGTATCATTTGTTTTTGTTTTCTAGTAGAGACTGCGGCAATTTTCTCGCTGATACATTGGATATGGTTTACATCACAATATTTTGATTTTCTAGTAGCTCCCTGCATGAGTAGGGGAGTGAGTAGCAAAGTGTACATCTTTAGGATACAATGCTTGTCTAGACTGACATTTTTTCAACTCTGCAATAATTGTAATTACTAGTTATTGTTATTATATCTAGGGATGCGATTCATGGCTGGATTAGGGTGGGTATATAAGCCTGCTGCCTGTTTTTGTGTAATTTATTTTTTCTGTTTTTTGTTTTTCTTAATGTTTTTTTTGTAAATCTCACAAAGCAGTCAAAAATTATTTGAGAAAAAAAAAAAAAAAGCACATGCAGTGCTGCAGAAGAAAGCCCACATCCATGGTACTGCTAAAATGTGTGATTTTGCCACTAATGAATTAAAGCCTATGTATAGCTAAATGTTTAGTTGATAGAGCAGGGAAAATATTAAACCCTTGAGTTTGTTTGTTTGTTTGTTTGTTTGTTTTTCTTTTTTTGCTGTCTGCGTCCCAGTGCCTGTCCTGAAGACAAAACAAAAAATA
This sequence comes from Aquarana catesbeiana, assembly GCF_042186555.1. NCBI lineage: Eukaryota > Metazoa > Chordata > Amphibia > Anura > Ranidae > Aquarana > Aquarana catesbeiana. The sequence goes on from NC_133326.1 coordinate 471,706,593, forward strand.
AGAGGAATTCTCCCTGGAGTTAGAGAATTTCCAAATTGGGCAGGTGTCACTAGGACATTTGTCCATGTTGGATGATATAAACTCCCCTTTTGCTCTGCTGACAGATCTAAAATTTAGGATGTCTCAGGGACAATGGTCACTAGGACAGTTAAAGGGGTACATTTCTCCAGCATAGGCACAGACAACAATAAAAACTTTGACAGAGGTTCTAACCATTCTCTACATCTAAAACAACCAAATTTTTGCATTTGCATACACTTAAACATTAACAGGTAAAGACAGAAGGAGATGGAGTAGCGAATGTCTTTATACTGCACACATTTTACATTGTAAAAGTGCATAGTGCAAAATGTTTTGGAAAACTGATTTGTGGAAAGTGATATTTTTGTGTATATTTCTAGTAAAATGCATGTGATAGCTTCTTTAAAACATGCCTATTAAGTGCAGTAAAGCATGAGCTCTAGAGATAATCATGACTGTTCTACTGAAACAGATAGGTGGAAACTTATGTTGTTTTTTGTGAGTCACCATTAATCCACTGTTATTCAATTTGGTTGCTTTTTCTTCTTTTTAATACTTTATATTTTTGAAATTGACATCCAAACATAACTTCACTCCCAACTGTCATACATTCTGATATCCCCTTGACTGGTTGGTACACATATGTACACCCCCCTCAGTGCTAATCTCTGCCTGTATGCATTGCAAGGCTCCAGAGTCACACTGACCCAAGATTACAGCAATACTATATTTTTGTTTTGTACAGAGTGAGATAAAATTTGAGCTTGTTTTGTTTTGTTGTCCCCATTGTGGCCATTTCTTATCTCTTTCTGTTCTGGTGACATGGAGTGAAGTGATGAGAAATCACTACAACAGGGTCAAAGACATCAACAACATCACTTTATTTAAAGAGTGGGGATGAATTAGAATGTCAGCTTTTAATTTCTAAGCTTTCCTATCTAAATGATCACCATTTTTCTTTCATTACCTAGCATTACAGAGATAAAAAGTGAAGGAAATGTCGCCAATGGAATCACAGCCAGCATTAGAATTCAAGTACAAATCCACAAATTTCCTAACACTTGTTAGAAAAAATGTGTATTAGATATTGCATTAGTCTTTAGCCAACAATGAAACTTTTTAATATTTTTCCAACAATTTTATTGTATTATAATTTTAATATTAAGGAATATTGCTGAAATAGGAAGTAGAAACAATTTTTTTGTGAAACAGTAAGGAGCTATATAGTACTAGTATAGTAATACTAAATGCTTTTTCTATTACGTTTCTGTATTGCCTTTACACTCGGGTCAAATAAATAGGTAGGAATTCAGTTGAAAATATACAGAATGAATTGGATTGTTCCATTTAAATAGTTGCAGCTACATAATGCATAGCTTTTTCATTTTTTTACGTAAGCTATTTAGAATAAACCCAACTATTATATATTTGATGGTAGACCATGTTCAGTTAGAGGGCCTGTTATAAATTTAACTTGAAAATAATGTTAAAGTAGTCTTATTACACAGACTATATATTTTTTTTATTTATTTTTTTTTAAACTTTATTTATGAAGATATTTGTGTTTTGCATTCTCTTCTTGCCAGAACAGTGATTTAAATTGATCATACTTTATATACTTCATTTTAATTTAGAAAGATGTTGTTAGATAAAACAATGAATGCTTTAAAAACAATTCTTAGGATTGCAGTTCCTCAGTTTTGCCTCAGAGCGCCGCTGTTTGACCAATAAGGAAAAGAATACAAAACGAGATCCACTGGTATTTTCATCATTCACACACACTGCAGATCTGTAGGAAGAGGCACATCCATTTTCTGGATTTTCTCCACTCAGCTTTCAGGGCTGCTGTTTTCTTACATTGAACAACTCAGTACCTCGGTTCTTAATTCACTGGAATATAAATTACATGAGGATTTCAGAAGATGAAAATAACTGGAATGAAAAAACAGATACAGAATAACAAGGGAATCGGATGGCAAGTAACATTTATCTTCTTACTTTTCTGGCTGTGTCATTCAGTCTCTGGTCAGATTCATTATTCCATTGCTGAAGAAATGAGAAAAGACTCTGTTATAGCAAATATTGCAGATGATCTTGGATTAGAGAATAAACAGCTCTCATCTAGAAAACTGAGAATTGTATCACGCGCTTCAGAGAAATATTTTTATGTAAATTTAGACAATGGAATCCTATATGTGAAGGACAGGATAGACAGAGAGATTTTGTGTGGAGCAGCAGCTACCTGCTCTTTAACCTTTGATGCTGTGGTTGAAAATCCCTTGCATGTCTATAGAGTTAAGATAGACATTCAGGACATAAATGATAATCCTCCAGTGTTTTATTCTGACACATTTACATTTGAAGCAATGGAGTCAACAGCACTAGGTTCAAGATTTGCTTTACAAAATGCTAAAGATCCAGATTTGGATGTGAATTCAGTACAGGCATATAAGCTTAGTGACAACAAGCATTTTATACTGAGTGAGAAAATCAATTCAGATGGGAGTAAATTTCTTGAACTTGTGCTAGAAAAAACATTAGATCGAGAATCTCAAAATGTACATGAATTTTCATTAACAGCTACTGATGGAGGAAAACCTATGAGAACTGGCACTGCGTTAATAAGGGTCATTGTCATAGATGCTAATGATCATTTTCCAGTATTTACACAGGCAGTATATAAAACCAGCACAAGTGAAAATGTATTGATTAATACTACAATCATTACTGTGAATGCTACTGACAAAGATGAAGGTATATATGCACAAATAAACTATTCTTTCAGTGAAACATCAGGAAGTGTACACCACTCAGGGACTTTCAGCATTAATCCAAACACAGGTAATATAAAAATAAATAGGAAATTAGATTTTGAGTTAACAAGAAATTATGAATTATCAATACAAGCAAAAGATGGAGGTGGCCATGTCACTCATTGTAAGGTACTGGTAGAAGTCATGGATGAAAATGATAATGCTCCAGAGATATCAATCACATCATTATTTTCCCCCATTCTGGAGGATTCCATACCTGGAACAGTAATAGCTCTAATTGAAGTTGATGATCAAGATTCTGAAGAAAATGGATACATTGATTGCAAATTGATGGAACAAGATTCATTTAATTTAGTATTATCAACTGACAGCTATTATAGAATTGGTACAACAGGTGAAATAGACAGAGAGAAAGTGTCCGGTTATAACATCACAATTGTAGCTACTGACAGAGGATCACCTCCACTTTCCAGCAGAAGAACCATCAGACTGGATGTATCTGATGTTAATGACAATCCGCCAGTTTTTCTGAAACCTTTTTATGCTATTTACATAGTAGAGAACAATTTACCAGGCGTCTCAGTATACAGTATCCAAGCTTCTGATCCTGATGCTGGAGATAACGCAAAAATTATTTATTCAATATCCAAAATAAATATAGGAGACCTCCCATTGTCCTCTTATCTTTCCATCAATATGGAGACTGGAGCTCTTTATGCTCAGAAATCTTTTGACTTTGAGCACCAAAAGGAATTTTTTGTACAAATAATTGCTACAGATAATGGATCCCCATCTCTGAGTAGCAATACAACTTTGCATATTCGTATAGTGGATCAGAATGATAATGCTCCAAAAATCTTATTCCCATCACCAGGAAGTGGTGGGCGGGATGCATTTGAGATAGTTCCTTTTACAGCTGAACCTGGTTCATTAATAACAAAGGTGGTTGCAGTGGACGAAGACTCGGGACATAACGCTTGGCTTTCTTATCATTTTGTACAAATGTCAGAACCATCAATTTTTTTCATTAATGAACATACAGGAGAAATCAGGACATTGCGCATCTTTCAGGAGAAAGATTTACTGAATCAGAATGTTGTGGTGATGGTGAGAGATAATGGCATTCCATCTCTCTCAGGCACAGTCACCTTAAACCTCATTGTCGCAGATAATTTCCAGCAGATTGTTCCTAAACTCAGTAATCAATTTACCAACGAAGATCCTCAGTCACACTTGCAATTGTACTTGGTTATTGCTTTAGCATTGATCTCTTTTTTGTTTATTATAACTGTTATCTTAGTCATCATATCAAAATGCAAGGAGTCAAAGTCATTACCGAACTTTGGAACTTTAACTACAAGCCTATATCCTCCAGTTGATTCCAGGATACTTTCTATGTATAGTGATGGAACTTTGCCCTTGCCATATTCTTACAATGTATGTGTGGCATTAGACCCATCAGAAAGTGATATGGGCCTTTCAAAATCAATTCAAAATGTTCCTGTGGATAATCTTATTGACACAGACGATTCAGGTCTTGGAAATGAAAGTTTTAAAGAAGTGCATCAATCAAGTGGAGTCCCTCAGGTAAGTTGTTATGTCTAAGTTTGATGAAGTCTCCTTGTAGGTGTTTTTCACTTTCGGTATGCAAAGACTATATTTACAATTTAATTTATAATTATGTTTGGTTTATGTTAAGAAATCTAAAATATATGAAACAAAGTGAGGCAAGTATAGTTCACATTGGCGCATAGGCTTAGTTTGCTTTCAGGTCCACATTATGACAGTCTTCAGGATGAAGTCCTAATCATAATAAATGAAATTATTTATCTATTGCTTCATTACACTAAATGCCTTTGATAAGGTATTATTAGTATAAAAAAACGAAATCAATGAATGGCGCCCTGTCAGTGAACAAACATAATGGAAGCTGCCCCTTTAAAAGTAAAAAGGTCACCAAATGCTGCCGGAAAATTGTAGTATTTTTAATAGATAAAAGCAAATGACAACAACAAATGGTGATTACCTGTTACAGTGCAGATCTGGGCACCAGGTGTAATCAGCATTTGCAAGGTGGCTAGTCCTAAAGGGATGGCGTGAAGTCCACGTCTCTCCTAAGGCCAAGCCTAGATAGGATGTGGGATCAGAACCTGGAATGGAGTGGCTCCTCTGCTCCGACATACGTTTTGCCATATAAGCGTCTTCAGGGAGTGATGCCACAGCACTCCTAGCTTGCTTAAAAGTGAATGGGAAGGGTGCTGTTGGTGGGACTCCTCCAAAATGGAGGAGAAGACAAAAATGTAATGCAAAATCTCCCTCTAGGGGATGCCGACTTAAACACACTGTTCCCACCATACAGCATAAACCAACCTGATATCAACATGTAAAAACTTGAAAGACACATTAAAAACAACACAAATTGATAAAATATCATAGCTAAATCACATAAAGAAAATAGTGACGTGATAAAAAAAAATATAATAAACAGGAACCATGTAAACTGGCACCATCTAGTGGCCAGGCATAATAAATGTGGAACCTAGATGCATGCAACATAGCCTATAATGAAAAAACACCACAGAGTAGCACCATCTAGTGGATAATATCTAAAAAGGCCTGAAACAAAATGTATACATGGCCAAAACTGATATAAATTGGAAAAATAAAATTATATATCAAAAAATATTCTATAAAAATCTATATTTTATAAAATAATATAAATTCATGTGTACAAGCTAGATGAACTAGCAAAAAAGAAAAAAAGAAGAAAAAGGAGGAGAAAACCCAGAAAGAGTCACCACATATAAATAGATTTTAAAAGAAAAATGCTACACTCCACCCACCAAAATTGTGGTGGATGACCCATAGTAGAACAGTCCTCAATAGTCAGTCAAAAACACTTCAGATCAATATCAATATTCATCCCCTAGGCTGTAAAGATTGGAGTCTAAATATCCATTGCGTCTCCATTTGGGACACCTTCTTTGCCATGTCTGTACCTCTCCAATGCTGGCGAACCCTATCAATACCCCAAAATCTGAGTAGGGAGGGTTCTTTATTGTGTACCAACCTAAAGTGGTTGGACACACTATGGTACTTAAACCCTTTTTTGATGCTTTCTATATGCTCCCCACCCTTATAGCCATAGTCCTGGTGGTTCTGCCCACATATTGGAAATTACAAGGGTACATCAAGAGGTAGGTGACATATTAATGTCACAGGTGAGGAACTGACGAATATCATATTCACCCCCCGTGACCACCGATGGAAAACTGGTGACCTTCCTAGTTTTATCCCTAGTGGTTCTGCATGCTTTACATCTCCTAGACTTAAAGAATCCTGTGCAATCCAAAAAAGTAGGAGGTCTCTTGGGGAGCCGCATAACATTTTTGGCCAGGTTTGGTTTACTAGGAAGAATCTTTTTTAAGGTACGGTCCTTACACAATAATGGCCAATGTGCCTTGATAATTCTCTCAACTTCCTTATATTGAAGATTAAAACCAGATACAAAAGCAAAATCAATCTTATCTTGTCCTGGATCTTTTACTTTAGGCTCCAAAACAGTTGAACGATCAATTAATCTGAATTGTTCCCTTGTAACTTCCAATTGCCTTTTATTATATCCCTTTTCCACTAACCTGCCAATGAGCATATCAGTCTGAACTATGAAGTCTCCTCGCACAGTTTCTCTTGATTTGCAGAAACTGGCCTTTTGGAATCGCCTGCACCCAATTTGGGTGGTGGCAACTCTGAGTGAAAATGTAGCCAATCCAATTGGTCTCTTTGAAGTGGGTTTGTGCCTCTAGACAGGAACCCACCTTAAAGACTTCAAGATCCAGGAACTGTATACTTGATTGATGCCAAGTGCTAGTGAACTTGATATGATAATCATTACAATTTATGTATGATAAGAAAATTTCCAATTCCTCTTGCAGACCCTCCCACACAAATTAAATATCATCTATGTATCGTCGGTACATTTGTAGTTGTGGCCACTGGGGGGTTAAGATACATTCCTCCTATCACTTGTTTAGAAATATATTTGCAATGCTTGGAGCATACCTAGCCCCCATAGCCACCCCCTTGACCTCCCTTTTTATATAGTATCAAACTTTTATCTCTTGTAATTCCTTTAGTCTTTAAGTTACTTATGATTACAGAGATTACAGTTTTTTTTATAAAGAATGCAAAACTATACATAGCCAAAGTCACTAAATATTTTGAGATGTAGAGAAGGGTCAATTACTTTTTCAGTAAAATGAAATGAAACATTTTCTATGTTGGCAACTATGAAATCATGTTTCTATTTCTTAAAATATATAATGCCAAAAGAAAAAGCATAATCTCTTATTTGTGAATCAGTTCAAAAGTTATAAATTACTGCATTATATAATGGAACTATTGCCAAAATTACCAATTGATCCAACCAGTAGATCTGTCATTTTTAATATTCTGAAACTGGCCAAAAGTGGCAGTAACAGGGTTTGGGACAAACCACCATATACACTGTAGCACTGGTGGGCGTGTTTACAAGCTTGTATTCTTATGGCTTAAACATTTCTCCACAACAACAAAAAATGTTGCTGTGACTGCACAAAAACTGTTAGTGGGAGTTGCTCTTGATTTGTCTCTTAGGGCTTGTTCACACAGGCATCAGTGCAGTGAATCACTTTTCAGAGGTCATGCTACTGCCTCCTAAAGCCTGTTTTTTTTTTTCCAGTCATGATTGTGGTGCAGCCCCATTGACATCTGTGGGTGACTTTAACATATGGTGCTGCCTGTCAAATTAGACATGCTGGGTTTAAAATTGCTGCAGCATGAATATATATACAGTTTTGCTCATAAGTTTACATATCCTGGCAGAATTTATGATTTCTTGGCCATTTTCCAGAGAATATGAATCATAACACAAAAACATTTCTTTCACTCATGGTTAGTGTTTGGTTGAAGCCATTTATTATAAATCAACTGTGTTTATTCTTTTTATATCATAATGGCAACAGAAATGACCCTGATCAAAAGTTTACATACCCCAGTTCTTAATAGCGTGTATTGCCCCCTTAAACATCAATGACAGCTTGAAGTCTTTTGTGGTATTTGTGGATGAGGCTCTTTATCTTCTCAGATGGTAAAGTTGCCCATTCCTCTTGGCAAAAAGCCTTCAGTTCCTGTAAATTCTTGGGCTGTCTTGCATGAACTGCACGTTTGAGATCTCCCCAGAGTGGCTCAATGATATTGAGGTCAAGAGACTGAGATGGCCACTCCAGAACCTTCATTTTATTCTGCTGTAGCCAATGACAGGTCGACTTGGCCTTGTGTTTTGGATCATTGTAATGTTGGAATGTCCGAGTGCGTCCCATGAGCAGCTTCCTGGCTGATGAATGCATATATATATATATATATATATATATATATATATATATATATATATATATATATATACTTTGTGGCAATTATGAGATGTATTTTAAAAATGTTTGACTGGAGTTGAGCTTTAAACATAGTTTTTTTTTTTAATGAATGCGTTTCAAAGAAAGATATAAAAAATTAAATATAAAAAATAAAAAAGTGTTTTTCAAAAATGTATTTAACTATATTTTGCTGTTTTAAATTCTTTGTTTAATATAAGTATTACTCTTCATAGCTGTAATTTAGGAAGGTTTTAGTAGCTTTAAAAGTATATGCTTTCATAACATTGCTAAGAATTGCAGTTCACTAGTTTTGCCTCAGAGCGCCGCTGTTTGACCAATAAGGAGAAGAATACAGAACTGGAGATCCACTGGTATTTTCATCATTCACATACACACACTGCAGATGTGCAACAAGAGACACAGCCATTTTCTGGATTCTCTTTAGTCTACAGTCTACAGGGCTGCTTTTTTCTTCTATTGAACAATTCAGTACATCCTTCAGATTCACTGGACTATAAATTCTATAAGGATTACAGAAACTGAAAATGACTGGAATGAAAAATCATACACAGATATACAAAGGAATCAGATGGCAAGTAATATTCTCCTTCCTATTTTCCTGGCTGTGTCATTCAGTTTCTGGTCAGATTCATTATTCCATTGTAGAAGAAATGAGAAAGGACTCTGTTATAGCAAACATTGCAAATGATCTTGGATTGAATATTAAACAGATCTTACCAAGAAAACTAAGAATTGTATCACGTGTTGCAGAGAAATATTTTTATGTGAATTTAGATAATGGAAATCTCTATGTGAAGGACAGGATAGACAGAGAGACACTGTGTGGGGCAGAAGCTACCTGCACTTTAACCTTTGATGCTGTTGTTGAAAATCCATTAACTATATTTAGAGTCAAGATAGACATTCAGGACATAAATGATAATCCTCCAGTGTTTTATCCAGACACATTCACTTTTGAAGCAATTGAACTAACACCACCAGGGACAAGATTTGCTCTACAAAATGCTAAAGATCCAGATTTTGGTATGAATTCAGTACAGACATATAATCTGAGTGACAACAAGCATTTTGCATTCAGTGAGAAAATCAAATCAGATGGGAGTAAATTTCTTGAACTTGTGCTAGAAAATGCATTAGATCGAGAATCACAAAATGTGCATGAATTTTCATTAACAGCTACTGATGGAGGAAAACCTATTAGATCTGGTACTGCACTGATACGATTTATTGTCACAGATGTTAATGATAACTTTCCAGTATTTACACAGGAAGCATATAAAGCCAGTGTAAATGAAAATATGCCAATTAATACCACAATAATTACTGTGAAAGCTACTGACAAAGATGAAGGTATATATGCACAAATAAATTATTTTTTCAGTGAAACATCAGGAAGTGTACACCATACAGGAACTTTCAGCATTGATGCAATAACTGGAGAAATCAAAATAAATAAGAAGTTAGATTTTGAATTAACAAAAAATTATGAACTGTCAGTACAAGCAAAAGATGGAGGTGCTCTTGCTTCCCATTGTATAGTTTTAGTAGAAGTCATAGATGAAAATGATAATTCTCCTGAGATATCCATCACATCATTATTTTCTCCTGTCCCAGAAGATTCCATATCTGGAACAGTAATAGCTCTAATTGAAGTTCATGATCAGGATTCTGGAGAAAATGGATACATTGATTGCAAGCTAATAGAACAGCCCTCTTTCAGTTTAGTATTGTCATCTGACAGTTATTATAGAATTGTTACAACAGATGAAATAGACAGAGAAAAATCGTCCAGTTATAATATTATAATTGTAGCTACTGACAGAGGATCTCCTCCACTTTCCAGCAGAAGAACCATCAGATTGGATATATCAGATGTTAATGATAATCCACCAATATTTATAAAATCTTCTCATGTTGTTTATATACCAGAAAACAATCTACCAGGTGCCTCAATATAAAGTATAAAAGCTTTTGATCCTGACGCTGCAGACAACGCTAAAATTATTTATTCAGTATCCAAAATAAATGGAGAGGATTTCCCTGTGTCCTCTTTCCTTTCCATTAATATGGAGACGGGAGATCTTTATGCTCAGAAATCTTTCGATTTTGAGCAGCAAAGGGAGTTTTCAGTACAAGTAACTGCTAGAGACAATGGATCTCCATCTCTGAGTACAAACACAACATTACTGATCCATATAGTCGATCAGAATGATAATGCTCCAAGAATTTTGTTCCCATCCCCAGGAAGTGGGCAGGATGCATTTGAGATGGTTCCTTTCACAGCTGAATCCGGTTCTTTAATAACAAAGGTGGTTGCAGTGGATGAAGACTCTGGACATAACTCTTGGCTTTTTTATCATTTCATACAAATATCAGAACCATCATTTTTTGCCATCGGTGAACATACAGGAGAAATCAGGACATTGCGTATCTTTCAAGAGAAAGATATATTAAATCAGAAAGTTGTAGTGATGGTAAGAGATAATGGAATTCCATCCCTCTCAGCAGGGCTGGACTGGGACAAAAATTTGGCCCTGGACTTCACCCAGACTGGCCCACTTTGACAGGTCTCTCCCATGCCGGCTTGCCACCCAAGCCCCTCCCCCCCCACTAGCTATTAGCCGTTCTACATTATTTCTCTTATAGGCAGTACCAGTGGGGAAGCTGGACATTATTTCACCTGGGGCAAAGAATCAGTTTGGTGCCCCCCCCCAATGGAACAAGATTAAGCAGGAAAGTGAGGCCGCCCTCCTTCCAGATCGTATGATGAGCTTCTAAGTGTTGACTCCTGAACATCATGTCTGTATTCAGGTGCGCTGCATAACTAGCCAGGGAGAGGAGGTGAGCACTGCGGGGGGGACAGAGGACTGGAGGGAGGCAGCGGTCCACTGTCATTGAAATCAGCCCACTGAGCCATCGGCCCACCGGGAAACTCCCTGTAGTCCCAATGGCCAGTACATGCCTGCCTCTCAGCCACAGTCACCGTAAGCCTCATTGTTGCAGATAATTTTCAGCAGATTGTTCCTAAACTCAGCAATCAACTTCCTGATGAAGATCCTCAGCCACATTTGCAAATGTACTTAGTGATTGCTTTAGCATTGATCTCTTTGTTGTTTTTTATCACTGTTATCTTGGTCATCATATCAAAATGCAAGGTGTCAAAACCATTACCAAACTTTGGAACTTTAAGCACGAGCCTATATCCTCCAGCTGATCCCCGGATACTTTCTATGTATAGTGATGGAACTTTACCTTTCCCCTATTCCTATAATGTATGTGTGGCTTTGGACCCATCTGAAAGTGATTTTGGTCTTATAAAGTCAAATCAAAATGTCCCTGTGGACAATCTGATTGACACTGACGATTCAGGTCTTGGAAATGAGAGTTTAAAAGAAGTACTTCCATCCACTGGAGTCATTCAGGTAAATCATAATACTCACACGTAATAATGTTTCAATGCGTGTTTTTTTACTCTGTCCTTAAAAAATCACATTATAAGAATTGCTTTTTCAGTTATGTTAGTAAAATGTCAACTAGTGCAAGATATTGGTTGCAGAGTGAGGTAAGTATGGTACATAAAGTTGACTTTCACGTCCCTGGTCTGACAATCTTCAGACTGAAGTTTAAGCCTATGTTTATAAGGAACTTTACTGCCCCACAATTTAGCAGATTTAATAAATGCTTCACACCATGACTTAAAGCCAGCAAATTGATACAGAAAGGATATGGATGAGGGAGTGTTGATACACTACACTAATGGTCCCTGATAAGTTTCTTTTATGTTGTAATAATATACATTTGCAAGATTTTCATGCTTTTAGAGAGAAACAAACTAACTGATTTGTGTTTTTGATTATTCCGTTTACATTTAACTTTTTTCAAAACTTATAATATATCATAAACAGCATGTATCAGAATCATACTTCTTGACAAAATGTAAATGTATATTTCCTGCCATTACCATGACCCACCACCAAAAAAATGACAAAATAAATTCTGATGTTTGCAGTGATACCATATATAATGATATATGTTGTTTGTAACCATACTAGGGGCAAGAAACAATAGTGCATATTTTGTTTTTAGTTTTTTTTGTATCCTATATAAAAACACTCATACTAAATAAAAGTTTTTTTTTTAATCCTACCTAAAACATACTGAGCCTAAAGCTGACCTAGGTCAAGCCCTTGTCTAGCAAATATATTATATTAAGCTGCCTTTACATGCACATGAACTTTAATGGCATCCCAGTCTTAGTCCATATGGTTCAATATTGAGTTGGTCCACCCTTTGCAGCTACTACAGCTTCAACTGTTCTGGGAAGGCTGTCCACAAGGTTTAGGAGTGTGTCTATGGGATCGCTTTTGTGAGGTCAGGCACCGATGTTGGATGAGAAGGCCTGGATCGCAGTCTCCGCTCTAATTCATCTCAAAGGTGCCTTCTCATCTACAACAGTGTCTGACCTCACAAATGTGTTTCTGGAAGAATGGTAAAACATTCCCATAGACACACTCCTAAACCTTGTGGACTTCCCAGAAGAGTTAAAGCTGTTATAGCTGCAAAGGGTAGGCCAACTCAATATTGAATCCTGCCGACTAAGACTGGGGGCAATGAATCAGCAGTGTTCAAACTCTAATAAAGAAGTGGAAAATGAGGGATTCTGTTGAAACCAAACCATGGTCAGGTAGACTAACTAAAATTGCAGCCACAACTGCCAGGAAAATAGTTTGGGATGCAAAGAAAAACCCACAAATAACTTTAGGAGAAATACAGGACTCTCTGAAAACATGTGGTGTGGCTGTTTCAAGATGCACAATAATGAGGCACTTGAAGAAAGATGGGCTGCATGGTCGAGTCACCAGAAGAAAGCCATTACTACGCAAATGCCACAAAGTATCCCGCTTACAATACGCCAAACAGAACAGAGACAAGCCTCAAACCTTCTGACGCAAAGTCATTTGGAGTGATGAGACCAAAATTGAGCTTTTTGGCCAAAACCATAAAAGCTTCATTTGGAGAGGAGTCAACAAGGCCTATGATGAAAGGTACACCATTCCTACTGTGAAACACGGAGGTGGATCGCTGATGTTTGTGCTACAAAGGCACAGGAAATTTGGTCAAAATTTATGGCAAGATGAATGCAGTATGTTATCAAAAAATACTGGAGGAACATTTGCATTCATCAGCCAGGAAGCTGCACATGGGATGTACTTGGACATTCCAACATGATAATGATCCAAAACACAAGGCCAAATCGACCTGTCATTGGCTACAGCAGAATAAAGTGAAGGTCCTGGAGTGGCCATCTCAGTCTCCTGACCTCAAGATCATTGAGGCACTCTGGGGAGATCTCAAACGTGCATTTCATGCAAGACAGCCCAAGAATTTACAGGATCTGGAGGCTTTTTGCCAAGAGGAATGGGCAGCTTTACCATCTGAGAATATAAAGAGCCTCATCCACAAATACCACAAAAGACTTCAAGCTGTCATTAATGTTAAAGGGGACAATACATGGTATTAAGAACTGGGATATGTAAAGTTTTGATCAGGGTCATTTGGGTACGTTCTGTTGTCATTATGATTTAAAAAGAGTAAACACAGTTGATTGATAATAAATGGCTTCAGCCAAACACTAACCATGAGTTTTCTCTGAAAAATGGCCAAGAAATCATAAATTCTGCCAGGGTAATGCAAACTTATGAGCACAACTATATATATATATATATATATATATATATATATATTTTTTTTTTTTTTTTTTTTTTTTTTTTTACTCCATTCAAAAGGAGTAAGAGGGTACAGCAAACGTGATTGTGAGTCAGTCCTCCCGGGTTCTGTCCATTAGTACAAGACAGCTTGATGAGAGCATGCTTTTGGATTGTGTTTCCAGCACTAAACACATAGATAAGTCTTAAAACCCTTTCAAACCCTTTCAAACTGTTATACTCTGCTCCTAAGGCTGGCAATACATTATACAATGTTCTTATACAATTTTCCTTTAGATTTACCAAAACCATATAAGGGTCAAACATAAACACTTCCAATTTGTATGCAGTCAGGCAGGCCCTTGCACTACATAGTTTTAGGTAAATCTAAAGGAGATTAAATAAGAAAATTGTATAATATATCGCCAGCTTAAGGGCTACTATGCATATTAACCGATCATATTCTGATGTATTTCCTCTTTATTTACAAACGCTCCAGGAGTCCCCAAATTCCTCTCTCCTTTTTGCATTGGCAATTTAGCCGCTTGCAGCAGCTATTCCTCAATCTGACTTTTTTGTGGGGTTCCAGAGAGGAGAAAGTCTAGATAAAATCTCCTTATACACAGATGGCACCACAATTATTTTACACAATTCCCCAGTGTGGATCACAGCTGGTTTAAATGAATAGACACTCTGTTTCAAATCCTCATCTGGAAGGGTGGGAGCCCCAGAATTTGTTTATGTATTTTACAATTGCCAAAAGATTCTAGAGGTCTTGTAGTACCTAATGCGAGACTATATTTCCTGGCTGCACAGCTACAGCACTTCCCAGGGTGGGACGTTAGAACTATTAAAGATCCTAATCAAGCCATTTTACTCTCTAGGAATAACAAATACCATCTCCTGGCTCAGTTGGAAGTAGGTGGGTTTGGTGAATCTACACGGTGCCTCTCTTTAAAGTTGATCAATAAAGTATGGGAAGCTATTAAACAGATTATGGGTTATGATGAGCTTTCTCACCAGTCCCCTATCTGGGAAGGGGGTCGCTTAGCAGAATTAAGCAAGCTGCAAGGCTTTGATCATTGGTATTTTAAAGGAGTGCAGTTCTTCTACCAACTGTTTACCCAAAATCAACTAAAATCTTTTCAAAGCCTACAATGGGCGTTTCACATTTCCCCTCATAGATGTTTCCAGTATCTTCAGTTACGGCATGCCCTTTCAGTACAGGCCAAATCAACCAATATGAGCTTGATCCGCACTCCTCTTATAGACTCCCTCACCAATACTTCAGATAGGAAGGGATTTATTTCCTCCCTCTATCGGTCACTATTGGATAAGTCCCAGGTTAACCTTCATATTCCAGGTAGGACAGGATGGGGAAAAGATATTGGAGAGCTTAATGAGGAGATGCGGCTACCGGTACTGGAGCAGGTTTTTTTGTTCTCCCCTTTGCCCATGCACAGACTATCTCACCTATTTGTGATCCACAGGACATATGGAACCATAGGGGGGGTCCGGACTGCCCTCGCTGTTGGGTCTCCCCCACTGATCACTTACACATGCTCTGGCACTGCACCAAGCTGGTTTGTTACTGGCATCTAATAATTGAAACCATTTCAGTAATGAATATTCAAATTGGAATCTGATCTGCTAACATGTGTACTAGGTTTTATAGATGAAGAAGCTTTTGAACCGTATGTCAGAACCCCTCTTAGTAGGTTGTTATTTCTGGCACACAAATCTACTCTACCCCCTATGTTTGAAGAGTGGCACACACAGGTTACCTCTACCCTTCTTAGAGAGTGCCATATATCCCAACAAAGGGGTACCCCTTGCAGATTTGCAAAGCTATTGCATCCATGGTTACAGACCCCAGGCCTGGCTCCGCTAGCCCTGGTGTCCTTATAGATTTTTGAATGCTAATGTTTATGACACATCGCTTGGCTTATGCTTTAGTATTTACAATCTTACATGTACTTAGTCACTTGGTGTATACACTTAATCGCCAAATGAGTAGTAGTTGTGCACTGATTTTGAAGCACGTTTCGGTTGTGTAATTTGTTTGTTTTTTTAAACATCAAAAGTTTATTTAAGTCATATTCAATTCTACAGATCAAAGCATATAGCAAGAATGGTGTAACTGTACAATCATACATCTTAAGGTGTTCAAAATTAAAACATGTGTGTATCAAGCTGGTTGTATAGCACTGAGCGTCTCAATCAGTTCAACGTCTCTTGCTCAAGAACAGTAAGTATTCCTAGTAGTACTGAGATTTTAGCAACCTTGAACCATAATGTGGTGATTGAGTCAGCTATTACAGTTATTTGGTGATGGACGTTGGTGGATCTACAGTATCTCACAAAAGTGAGTACACCCCTCACAGTTTTGTAAATATTTTATTATATCTTTTCATGTGACAACAATGAAGAAATGACACTTTGCTACAATGTAAAGTAGTGAGTTACAGCTTGTATAACAGTGTAAATTTGCTGTCCCCTCAAAATAACTCAACACACAGCCATGTCTAAACCGCTGGCAACAAAAATGAGTACACCCCTAAGTAAAAATGTCCAAATTGGGCCCAAAGTGTCAATATTTTGTGTGGCCACCATTATTTTCCAGCAGTGCCTTAACCCTCTTGAGCATGGAGTTCACCAGAGCTTCACAGGTTGCCACTGGAGTCATCTTCCACTCCTCCATGACAACATCACGGAGCTGGTGGATGTTAGAGACCCTGCGCTACTCCACCTTCTGTCTGAGGATGCCCTACAGATGCTCAATAGGGTTTAGGTTTGGAGACATGCTTGTCCAGTCCATCACCTTTACCCTCAGCTTCTTTAGCAAGTCAGTGGTCGTCTTGGAGGTGTGTTTGGGGTCTTTATGTTGGTATACTGCCCTGCGGCCGAGTCTCTGAAGGGAGAGGATCATGCTTTGCTTCAGTATGTCACAGTACATGTTGGCATTCATGGTTCCCTCAATGAGCTGTAGCTCCCCAGTGTCGGCAGCACTCATGCAGCCCCAGACCATGACACTCCCAACCCAATGCTTGACTGTAGGCAAGACACACTTGTCTTTGTACTCACCTGGTTGCCACCACACACGCTTGACACCATCTGAACTAAATACGTTTATCTTGTTCTCATCAGACCACAGGACATGGTTCCAGTAAAGTCTGCTTGTCTTTAGCAAACTGTTTGTGGGCTTTCCTGTGCATCATCTTTAGAAGAGGCTTCCTTCTGGGACGATAGCCATGCAGACCAATTTGATGCAGTGTGTGGCATATGGTATGAGCACTGACAGGCTGACCCCCTACCCCTTCAACCTCTGCAGCAATGCTGGCAGCACTCATACATCTATTTCCCAAAGACAACCTCTGGATATGACGCTGAGCACGTGCACTCAACTTCTTTGGTCGACTATGGCGAAGGCCTGTCCTGTTAAACCGCTGTATGGTCTTTGCCAAGACCCTGAAGCTGAGCTGCAGCACGGTGGCCATCTTCTTATAGCCTAGGTCAACTTTATTTAGAGCAACAATTCTTTTTTTTAGATCCTCAGAGAGCTCTTTGCCATGAGGTGCCATGTTGAACTTCCAGTGACCAGTATGAGAGAGTGAGCGTGATAACATCAAATTTAACACACCTGCTCCCCAGTCACACCTGAGACCTTGTAACACTAACGAGTCACATGACACCAGGGAGAGGAAATTACTAATTGGGCCCAATTTGGACATTTTTACTTAGGAGTGTACTCATTTTTGTTGTCAGCAGTTTAGACATTAATGGCTGTGTGTTGAGTTATTTTGAGGGGACAGCAAATTTACACTGTTATGCCATCTTTGCACTCACTACTTTACATTGTAGCAAAGTGTCATTTCTTCAGTGTTATCACATGAAAAGATATAATAAAAAATTTACAAAAATTTGAGGGGTGTACTCACTTTTGTGAGATCCTGTAGCTTAGGTATCGTACTTATAAACAAATAGAAAGGATCAGAAAAGGAAAATAAAGGTAGTGAAAAGAAAATAAGGATGGAGGAAGAAAAAGGTATAAGGTCGTGGTTAGGCAGAACTCAATTCACACTTATTTAGACTCTGTGTGTAGGTTACCAACTATATTGCTGGTGACCTGAAGGTGGGTCAGCAGAGTTCCTTCCTCTTCATTCATCGATTTACTAACATTTCATAGGCATCTGAGAATTTAAAAATGTACCATGGAGACCAAGTTTTGTGGTATCGCTCTATTTTATTAGAAGTTTGGGCTAGTGTTTCTTCCATTTAACAAATCTCAGAGACTTTTCCCAACCAGTCCTGTATAGACGGAACCCGGGTGCTTTTCAATAGAAGCTTTTTAAGGCCTTGGCAGCATTTAGTAGATGCTTGCTCAAGGACTTCTTGTAACGTCTAAGCGGAAAATTAGTGGTGTGGAGCAGGCAACAGGCTGCGTCCAGTGTGAGTCAGATCCCTGTAATTTGTCTTATTATCTCTCTAACTCTTTTCCAGAAAGAAGTCAACAGCGGCATTGCCACCATATGTGCAGGAGGGTGCCTACATCTTTTCCACATCTCCAGCAATTGTTGGAAGTATGGGGAAACCATCTTTTTAGCTTTGCAGGGTTGGCGTACCAGTGTGTCAAGAGCTTGTATGCCGTCTCCTGCAGTTTAGTGCTAATGGAGCATCTGTGGGAGAGGATACATGCTTATTTTCATTGGTTGTCTGTGATATCTATGTGCAGAGCCCTTGACCATTCCCTCCTGAATATATCTTCAGTAGTGGCTTGGGAGTTTTGTAACCAGGCATATGTGACTGATGTCACCTTTTCAAATTTGTCACCCCTAGTGCATATTGATTCTAACTCGGTTAGCGATCTAGAGAATATTGGTTTCCTTGTCTTGTCGTTAACAAAGCTATGGATTTGAAAGTAGGACCAGAGGGGTAAATCTGTAAGCCCATCATCGCTCTTTAACGCAGAGATGTCTTTAATCGGACCATTGTGGAAGCAGTCTCCCAGTGTGAGTGGTTGCCTAGAGTCTACGGTTTGGAACGCTATATTCTCAGTCCCCGGAATAAAGTCAGTATTGTTCCTCAGAGGGGTTAGGAGGCTTAGTGCGGAGGTCAAGTTAGAATTATTTGTTAGTGTGTGGAACACTTTCAAGGTAGCTCCTGTAAGTGGCTGTTGTTTTATGGATTGTTTATGGCTCACCCATGGGATTTAGGGGGAAAATTTCAGGGAAATAGGGCTCAGGGATGTCTCAAGTGTGACCCAGTCTTTGGAGCTGCCATGGCAGTGCCAATCAATTACCCTTGTTAGGTGTGAGGCCAGATAGTAATTGTGGAAATGTGGTAGTCCCAAACCCTTATGTTCTTTAGGTCTGGTTAGTAGTGAAAATTTGATTCTGGGTTTTTCGTGTGTCCCCAAAGGAATTGCAGGAGCATAGATTGTAGAGCCTTGAAAAAAAACTCTGTGGGATTTTAATTGGTAATGTTCTTAGAAGATATAACAATCTAGGGAGGATCTTCATTTTAAGAATAGCGGCTCTTCCGAACCAAGAGAAGTATTTGGAGTTACAGTACTTTAAGTCCTTCAATGTCTCCTGTCTCCAAACCCTCCTTTAACTAAATTGAGTATGGTAGTGTGTGGGTTGGTTAAAAAGAACAGCAGATCATCAGCGTAAGCTGCAATATTGTACTCTCTGCCTGCTGCCTCAAAACCGTGATTGATTTGTCGCTGTTAATCATTCTAAAGAATGGTTCCTGGGATAAAATGAACAGTAGTTTTAATAGGAGACACCCTTGCCTCATGCCATTTGTTATCATGACCTTATCTGACAGTGTGCCATTTATCTTTAACCTTGCAGAGGGATTTTGGTAAAGGATGGAAATCAACGACATCTTATGTGGGCCTAAGCCTATGTATTTGCATGTGGCTAGCATATAGTCCCATGCGACCCTGTTGAAGGCCTTCTCTGTGTCTGTGGACAGGAGAAGGCCTCCAAAGTTCTGCGAACGAGCAACATGTGATAAAAGGAGAGCTTTGATCACATTGTCTTTCGCCTCCCTCCCAGGCATAAAGCCAACCTGTTCCGGGCCTATCAAATCAGGGAGAAGTGGTCTCAGTCTGTTGGCCATGACTTTTGCCAACAGCTTGAGATCTAGATTTAATAGGTGGATAGGTCTGTAACTGGAGCATTCAGTGGGATCCTTTTCAGGTTTCAATATTACCATTATATAAGCTGAGAGAAGTTCAGGTGGCACTGGTCTGGGCAGAGACAAGGAGTTTAAGGCTCCGGTCAGGGGAGCAAACAGAATGTCAAAAACGTTTTGTAATAAATGGATGTGAAACCATCCGGTCCCGGGCTTTTCCCCGATTTGAGATCCTTAATTGCCGCCTGAATTTCTGACAGGGTGATCTTATTTTATCTTATCAGGTTGGACTTGAGATCAGTTATGGCGGCCGAGAAAGTTGTTTTGATATCTGCGGCAAATCCTGACATGTCTGCACAGGTGAGGGGTTTGTTAGTGCATGCTCGGCCCCTACCTGTGTCCTCTGCACCCAACTGAGAATCCTCGCTGAAGTCCTCCTCCTCCTGTTAAGCCCGCACCATCTTGTGTCCCGCTACATTGCCTCATGTTGCTGGTTGAGCTTTAAGCAGATTGGAAATGCTTTTGGCTGAGGATGAAGCCGGACCATGGCGGGATCTGGAGTATGGGGTCTGATGGAGCAATTTGCCCATTTCCAGGTCAGAACAAGCAGGGTGTCAGGCTGTTGGTTGTGTCATTCACGGAGCTCCATTAGTGTGCCTCCATTCTAGCCGTGCACAAAGCTACGCCCCGTGTAATTTGTTTTTGTTTTTTAGTAGAGACAGTGCCACTTTTCTTGCTGATACATTGGATATGGTTTACATCACAATATTTTGATTATCTAGTAGCTCCCTGCAAGAGTAGGGGAGTGAGAAGCGAAGTGTACATCTTGTCTAAAATGAAAGTTTTTCAACTCTGCAATAATTGTAATTAGGTATGATATTCATGGCTGGATTAGGACAGGTATATAAGCCTGCTGTCTCTTTTGGTGTCATTTATTTTTTCTGTTTTTTGTTTTTCTTAATGTATTTTTTTTGTAAAGCTCACAAAACATTAAAAAACTATTTGATAAAAAAAATAAAAAACACATACATGCAGTGCTGCAGAAGAAAGCGCACATCCATGACACATTAAAGTCTATGTATAGCTAAAGGTTTAGTGGATAGAGCAGGGGAAGTTTTAAACCAATTATGAGTTTGTTTTTGTTTTTTCTTTTTTTGTTGTCTGCATCCCAGTGCCTGTCCTGAAGAGGCAACAAAAAATAGGAGGAATTCTCCCTGAAGTGAGGGGAATTTCCAAATTGGACAGGTGCCACCAGGACAAGTGTCCGTGTGGGATGATATAAACTCCCATTTTGCTCTGCTGACAGCTCTACAATTTAGGATTTCTCCTTACTTTCTGTCTTAGTGACAATGGTCACTAGGATAGTTAAAGGGGTACAATTCTCCAGCATGGGTACAGACAACAATAAAAACTTTGACAGAGGTTCTAACCATTCTCTACCTTTCCAAAACAACTACATTTTTGCATTTACATACACTTAAACATTATCGGGCAAAGACAGAAGGAGATGGGATAGGGACTGTCTTTATACTGCACATATTTTAATATTGTAAAAGTGCATAGTGCAAAATGTTTTGCCAAACTTATTTGAGGGAAAGTGATATTTTTGTGTATTCTTCTAGTACAACGCATATGACAGCTTCTGTAAAACAGTGCAGTAAAGGTCATAAGCTCTAGAGATAATCATGAACATTATACTGAAACAGATAGGTGGAAACATATATTGTTTGTGTGAGTCCACTAATCCACTGTTCTTTAATTTGGTTGCTCTTTCTTCTTTTTAATGTTTTATATATTTTAAATTGACACCCAAACATAGGTCCACCCCTACTGCCATACATCCTGATATCCCTTTTACTGGTTGGTACACATATGTGTTCTAATATCTGCCTGTATGCATTGCAAGTCTGTAGAGTCACACTGACCCAAGATTGCAGCAATACTATATTTTCGTTTTGTACAGAGTGAAATAAAATTAGAGCTTTTGTTCTTTTTTCTTGTTGTCCCCGTTGTGCCCATTTCTTATCTCATCCTGTCCTGGTGACATGGAGTGAAGTGATGGTAAAGACATCAACAACATCAATTTATTTAAAGAGTTTGGATGAATTAGAATGTCAGCTTTACATATTTTCTAAGCTTTCCTATCCAAGTGATCACCAATTCTCTTTCATTGCCTAGCATTACAGGGATAAAAAGTGACGTAAATGTCTCCAATGGGATCAGACAGCATTAGAATCCAAGTAGAAATTGTCAATTTTCCTAACACTTGTTAGAAAAAAAGTGTATTTGATATTTTATTAGTCTTTAGCCAACAATGAAACTTTTTAATATTTTTCCAACTATATTATTGTATTATAATTTTAATATTAAGGAATATTGCTGAAAGAGAAAGTAGAAACTCTTCTTTGTGAAACAGTAAGAAGCTATTTAATACTTCAATACTAAATATATATTTTTTATTACGTTTCTGTGTTGCCTTTTACAACACACACATATATATACTATATATATATATATATATATATATATATATATATATATATATATATATATATAGTATATACATATATATACTATATATATATATATATAGTATATACCTACATAAATAGGTAGGAATTCAGTTGAAATCAAACAAAATTAATTGAATTGTTCTATTTAAATAGTTACAGCTTTATAATGCAAAGCTTTTTAAACTGTTTAGGATAAGCCCAACTAGGATGGTATACCATGTTCAATAAGAAAGCCTGTTATAAGTTTAACTTGAAAATTATTTTAAAGTAGTCTTATTATACAGACTTTTATATATATATATATTTTAAACTTTATTTATGAAGATTTTTGTGTTTTGCATTCTCTTCTTGCCAGAACAGTGATTTTAATTTATCATACTTTATATACTTCATTTTAATTTAGAAAGATGTTGTTAGATATAACAGTGAATGCTTTAAAAACAATTCTCAGGATTGCAGTTCCTCAGTTTTACCTCAGAGCGCCACTGTTTGACCAATAAGGAGAAGAATACAAAACTGGAGATCCACTGGTATTTTCATTATTCACACATACTACAGATCTGTAAGAAGAGACACAGCCATTTTCTGGATTTTCTCCACTCAGTTATCAGGGCTGCTGTTTTCTTGCATTGAACAACCCCAGTTCTTAATTCACTGGAATATAAATTATATGAGGATTTTAGAAGATGAAAATAACTGGAATGAAAAAACAGATACAGAATAACAAAGGAATTGGATGGCAAGTAACATTTATCTTCTTACTTTTCTGGCTTTTTCATTCAATCTCTGGTCAGATTCATTATTCTATTGCTGAAGAAATGAGAAAAGACTCTGTTATAGCAAATATTGCAGATGATCTTGGATTAGAGAATAAACAGCTCTCATCTAGAAAACTGAGAATTGTATCCCGTGCTTCAGAGAAATATTTGTATGTAAATTTAGACAATGGAAACCTCTATGTAAAGGACAGGATAGACAGAGAGATATTGTGTGGAGCAGCAGCTACCTGCTCTCTAACCTTTGATGCTGTGGTTGAAAATCCCTTGCATGTTTATAGAGTTAACATAGACATTAAGGACATAAATGATAATCCTCCAATGTTTTATCCTGACACATTCACATTGGAAGCAATTGAATTAACACCACCAGCAACAAGATTTGCTTTACAAAATGCAAAAGATCCAGACTTTGGCATTAATTCAGTACAGACATATAAGCTCAGTGACAATAAACATTTTGTACTGAGTGAGAAAATCAATTCAGATGGAAGTAAATTCCTCGAACTTGTGCTTGAAAAACCATTAGATCGAGAATCTCAAAATGTACATGAATTTTCATTAACAGCTACTGATGGAGGAAAACCTATGAGAACTGGCACTGCATTGATAAGAGTTATTGTCACAGATGCTAATGATAATTTTCCAGTCTTTACACAGGCAGTATATAAAACCAGCACAAGTGAAAATGTGTCAATTAATACTACAATAATTACTGTGAATGCTACTGACAAAGATGAAGGTATATATGCACAAATAAACTATTCTTTCAGTGAAACATCTGGAAGTGTACACCACACAGGGGCTTTCAGCATTAATCCAAACACAGGTGAAATAAAAATAAATAGGAAATTAGATTTTGAATTAACAAGAAATTCAGAACTATCAATACAAGCAAAAGATGGAGGTGGCCATGTCACTCATTGTAAGGTACTAATAGAAGTCATGGATGAAAATGATAATGCTCCAGAGATATCAATTACATCATTATTTTCCCCCATTCTGGAGGATTCCATACCTGGAACAATAATAGCTCTAATTGAAGTTGATGATCAAGATTCTGAAGAAAATGGATACATTGATTGCAAATTGATGGAGCAAGATTCATTCAATTTAGTATTATCAACTGACAGCTACTATAGAATTGTTACAACAGGTGAACTAGACAGGGAGAAAGTGTCAAGTTATAACATAACAATTGTAGCTACTGACAGAGGATCACCTCCACTTTCCAGCAGAAGAGCCATCAGACTGGATGTATCTGATGTTAATGACAATCCGCCAGTTTTTCTGAAACCTTTTTATGCTGTTTACATACTAGAAAACAATTTACCGGGTGTCTCTGTATACAACATCCAAGCTTCGGATCCTGATGCTGGAGACAACGCAAAAATGATTTATTCAATGTCCAAAATTAATATAGAAGACCTTCCATTGTCCTCTTATCTTTACATTAATATGGAGACTGGAGCTCTTTATGCTCAGAAATCTTTTGACTTTGAGCACCAAAAGGAATTTTTTGTACAAATAATTGCTACAGACAATGGATCCCCATCCCTGAGTAGCAATACAACTTTGCATATTCGTATAGTGGATCAGAATGATAATGCTCCAAAAATCTTATCCCCATCACCAGCAAGTGGTGGGCAGGATGCATTTGAGATAGTTCCTTTTACAGCTGAACCCGGTTCTTTAATAACAAAGGTGGTTGCAGTGGACGAAGACTCGGGATATAACGCTTGGCTTTCTTATAATTTTATACAAATGTCAGAACCATCAGTTTTTGTCATTAATGAACATACAGGAGAAATCAGGACATCACGTATCTTTCAGGAGAAGGATATACTGAATCAGAATGTTGTGGTCATGGTAAGAGATAATGGCATTCCATCTCTCACAGCCACAGTCACCTTAAACCTCATTGTTGCAGATAATTTCCAGCAAATTGTTCCTAAACTCAGTAATCAATTTACCAACGAAGATCCTCAGTCACACTTGCAGTTGTACTTGGTTATTGCTTTAGGATTAATCTCTTTTTTGTTTATTATAACTGTTATCCTGGTCATCATATCAAAATACAAGGAGTCAAAACCATTACCGAACTTTGGAACTTTAACTACAAGCCTATATCCTCCAGTTGATCCCAGGATACTTTCTATGTATAGTGATGGAACTTTGCCCTTGCCCTATTCATACAATGTATGTGTGGCTTTAGACCCATCTGAAAGTGATATGGGCCTTTTACAATCAATTCAAAATGTTCCTGTGGATAATCTTATTGACACAAATGATTCAGGTCTTGGAAATGAAAGTTTTAAAGAAGTGCATCAATCAAGTGGCATCCCTCAGGTAAGTTGTTTTCTGGGTAATGCACTGATGTAGGTATAGTGTGTTCTAGATTGTCCTAAAGCTTCCTGGGTTGTATACCATAAATATTCCAGGAGGCCTTGGATAGGCTACATGCATCAAAAACAGTTTTACTCGTTTCTACCATTTTTCTGTGTCCAGAGTCGATCATCTGTCCCTAACCCCAGGTAATGGCTTCATATGTGCTTGCTTGCGGACAGCCATGGACAGATGAGACCACTGCCAACCTGTCATTCATTTTTACAAGTCTTCCAGCCACATCTGTTTGCATAATCCTGTGACTCTTGCTGCAGAAATTTGCTTATTATACCCTCAGGTCAGGTTTTATTGTTGCCTGTGCTTTCACTGGAAAAATAAACCCTATATATTTGTACTGGTTGTCATTGGAACAGATGATGATGGAAATGTTACAGTTGTTACCAAAGCAAAGGTTATCTTCCAATGGGAATATTTCTCTATTGTGGAGGGATTTACACACATTTCTTGTTAGATTTCTGGAACAGGCAATGATGGGAAAATTATTCAATGGTAAAAAAACGTGTTAGTAATGTGAGATGTAATGAATGAATGAAATCAGTAGAAAGTACAACATAGCTCAGTAGAGGAAGTATCTCAAAAATTAGTCGCTCCAACTTAGAAAAAGCTTCCTGTACTACTTTGGGGGCGACTTAAGGCAACTTGCATTGACTTATATATAGAAGTCGTTTTGCAAGTCGCCGCTGCTGTTGTGTGCAGGTCGCCTGAGGCAGTCGCGCTGCCTCAGTGTGAACCGGCTCTCAGGGTGAAGTATATGTTGTTGTTTGATGACTTACTTGACCTATAGATGAAAAGGTATTTAGCCAAAAATGAGTTACATTGCTTTTTACTACAATATTCAGTAGCTTAACACCATTTTATTCTGTGAAGTTTGCAATATAATAACAAATATTTTGTTTTCCTAGTTCCCTATTTTCCTAGACTGACCAAGAAAGTATAAAATATATTGTAAATAGTCTTACCTTTAGGTTAAAAGGGAACAGCAGTAACACACCAGCTACAACTCTGGATAAAAAAAAGGAATATATCCTCTGAAAGTCTGTTATTAATCTTGGTGTACACACTGGGAAAATGTTTTCTTATTTCCTGTCCTGATGACACCCAGGGTTGAATATCTTGTGTTCTCTCCCTGCAATACACTAGGGGTTGGTTGCAGTGTCAACTGCTTCATACTGGGAATATGGCCAAGGCATTCAGGAGAGAAGTAAAAGGGTCAGAACCGTACCTTTCTGGCCAGCAGAAGAGGAAGTGAGAGAAGCTTTAAATGTTTTTTGAGACAATTTCTAATGAATACTTATGCCCTGTACACAGGTCGGACATTGATCGGACATTCCAACAACAAAATCCATGGATTTTTTCCGATGGATGTTGGCTCAAACTTGTCTTGCATACACACGGTCGGACAAAGTTGTCGGAAAATCAGATCGTTCTGAACGTGGAGACGTAAAACATGTACGTCGGGACTATAAACGGGGCAGTAGCCAATAGCTTTCGTCTCTTAATTTATTCTGAGCATGCGTGGCACTCTGTGCTTCGGATTTGTGTACACACGATCGGAATTTCCGACAACGGATTTTGTTGTCGGAAAATTTTATAGCCTGCTCTCAAACTTTGTGTGTCAGAAATTCCTATGGAAAATGTGTGATGAAGCCTACACACGGTTGGAATTTCCGACAACAAGGTCCTATCACACATTTTCCGTCGGAAAATCCTATCGTGTGTACAGGGCATAAGAGTATATTTAAAATATAATAATAGCTGATAAAGAGACTAGAAAGGGAACACTAGAGCAATAATCACAGATTCCATACTGATACAAAAAATGTAATGTACATGTTAGATTATAGGATGAAATCGTATGAAATCATCCTCTTACATTTCATCTAGAATAAAAAGTTTGTTTTTTTTTAGTCATTTCAATTTCCATTATTGAAAAAAAAATACTTTATTTTAAATGTTTACATAGTATAGAAATTTGTCATGTTTACAGATATTTTCTTAACAAAGCAAAAACACGTATAGCAAAATTTACTATACATGTATTTACTTATATAAAAGGGTAGAACATATGAAAGTTTTAAGTTGGCAACTATAAAATTGTGTTCATATGAATGCGAGACTATGATTGCCCACACACAAAATGAGTTTGATCACTGCTGAATACTTCCTGCTGCAAATGCATCTTGCACAAAGTTTTACTGTACTCTTTATGTTAATTTGAATGATGTTGACAAGCTTCAAAGAAAATAATATTCAACCAAAGCACATCTCAAACTCTCCTTAACAATACTGTAAGTTTTATATTTTCTGTTTAGACAAAAAGAAGAATGGTGATTTTAAAGTATCATCTTTATACACTTTATTTTAATGTAAAAAGATTCTGAAACCCTAGTTAGACTAGTTTATAAAATTCTTTAGAATTGCAGTTCCTCAGTTTTACCTCAGAGCGCCGCTGTTTGACCAATAAGGAGATGAATACAGAACTGGAGATCCATTGACATTTTCTACACTCACGCACACTGCTGTACCACACAGCCATTTTCTGGATTCTCTCTATACAGTATACATAGTTGCAGGTTTCTTGAATTGAACAACTCATTACACCCTTCTGCATTCACTGGAATACAAATACTACCAGGATCACAGAAGCTGAAAATGAAAAATCATTTACAGGCATTCAAAGGAGATAGATGGCAAGTAATATTTTCCTTCTTATTTTTCTGGCTGTGTCATTCAGTATCCAGTCAAATCCATTATGCCATTGTAGAAGAAATGAGAAAAGACTCTGTTATAGCAAATATAGCAGATGATCTCGGATTAGATGTTAGTCTGCTCTCCTCTAGAAAACTAAGAATCGTATCACGTACTTCAGATAAATATGTTTATGTGAATCTAGATAATGGAAATCTGTATGTGAAGGATAGGATAGATCGAGAGATATTATGTGGGGCAGCAGCTACCTGCCTCCTAACCTTTGATGCTGTGCTTGAAAATCCCCTGAATATATTTAGAGTCAAGATAGATATTCAGGACATAAATGATAATTCTCCAGTGTTTTATCTCAACACATTCACATTTGAAGCAATGGAATCAATATCAGCAGGGACAAGATTTGCTTTACAAAATGCAGAAGATCCTGATTTTGGTATTAATTCAGTACAAACCTATAAACTCAGTGACAATGAGCATTTTGCACTGAGTGAAAACATGAATTCAGATGGAAGTACATTTCTTGAACTTGTGCTAGAAAAACCATTAGATCGAGAATCTCAAAATGTACATGATTTTTTATTAACAGCTACTGATGGAGGAAAGCCTATGAGAACTGGTACTGTAAGGATAAGGATAACTGTCATAGATACTAATGATAATTTTCCAGAATTTTCACAGGCAGTATATAAAATCAGTGTGTATGAAAATGTTCCAATTAATACAACAATAATTACTGTGAATGCTACGGATAAAGATGAAGGTATATTTTCACAAATAAACTATTCTTTCAGCAAAACATCAGGAAGTGTACACCATACAGGAACTTTCTGCATTAATGCAAACACTGGTGAAATCAAGATAAATAAAAAGTTAGATTTTGAAATAACCAAAAATTATGAGCTATCAATACAAGCAAAAGATGGAGGTGGCCATATCACTCATTGTAAGGTACTGATAGAAGTCATAGATGAAAATGATAATGCTCCTGAGATATCAATCACATCATTATTTTCTCCTGTTGCAGAAGATTCCATACCTGGAACAGTAATAGCTCTAATTGAAGTTGATGATCAAGATTCTGGAGAAAATGGATATGTTGATTGCAAGCTAATGGAACAGTCTGCATTTAGTTTAGTAATGTCTTCTGACAGTTATTATAGAATTGTTACAACAGGTGATATAGACAGAGAGAAAGTGTCAAGTTATAATATTACAATTGTAGCTACTGACAGAGGATTTCCTCCACTTTCTAGCAGAAGGACCATCAGACTGGAAATATCAGATGTTAATGATAATTCACCAGTATTTATGCAACCTTCATATGTTGTTTACATACCAGAGAACAATTTACCGGGTGTCTCAATTTACAGTATACAAGCTTCTGATCCTGATGCTGGTGAAAATGCAAAAATCGGTTATTCAGTATGCAGATATCCAGTACCCAAAATAAAGGTAGAAGACTTCCCCGTGTCTTCTTTTTTTTCCATCAATATGAAGACTGGAGCTCTTTATGCTCAAAAATCTTTTGATTTTGAGCAGCACAAGGAATTTTTAATACAAGTAACTGCTACAGACAATGGATCCCCATCTTTGAGTACCAACGCAACATTACTTATCCGTATAGTGGATCAGAATGATAATGCTCCAATAATCTTATTCCCATCACCAGAAGACAGTAGCCAGGGTGCATTTGAGATTGTTCCTTTCACAGCTGAGCCTGGTTCTTTAATAACAAAGGTGGTTGCAGTGGATGAAGACACTGGACATAATGGTTGGCTTTCTTATCATTTCATAAAAATGCCAGAACCATCATTTTTTGTCATTAATGAACATACAGGAGAAATCAGAACCTCACGAATCCTTCAAGAGAAAGATATATTGAATCAAAAAGTTGTGGTGTTAGTGAGAGATAATGGCATTCCACCTCTCTCAGCTACAGTTACCTTAAGCCTCATTATTGCAGATAATTTCCAGCAGATTGTTCCTAAACTAAGTAATCAACTTACAAATGAAAGTCTTCAGTCACACTTGCAATTGTACTTGTTGATTGCTTTAGCATTGATCTGTTTGTTGTTCATTATAACTGTTATCTTGGTCATCATATCAAAATGCAAGGAATCAAAACCATTACCAAACTTCAGAACTTTAGGTTCAAGCCTATATCCTCCTGCTGATCCCAGGATACTTTCTATGTATAGTGATGGGACTTTATCCTTACCCTACTCATACAATGTATGTTTGGCATTGGACCCATCTGAAAGTGAATTTGGTTTTTTAAAGTCAAATCAAAATGTTGCTGTGGATAACCTGATTGACACAGATGATTCAGGCCTTGGAAATGAGAGCTTGAAAGAAGCACTTCCATCCACCGGAATCAGTCGGGTAGGTTGCATTGGTATACAGATTAATGATATGGTTGTCTTTTATGGTTGACTTAACAAAGCTGCATTTTGTTATTATGTTAGGTATATGCCAATTAGGCTAGGAGAAAAGGCATTTAACATGAGTACATAGTACATAAAGGAAGCTTACTTGTGGGTTTCTTTTCTGATCATTTCATTTAGGGTTTCGGTGTATTATAGATATATATGCACCCTATATTGCAAAAATACTCATGTCAGGCATGTTTATGCATTACATTGAGCTGGACGGCTCTTATAAAATGTACTTATACTTTAAGCACAAAATAATCAGCTATATTTTTATATTGTTCTTGTAATGCATTATAAATGGTATATATGAAAACCCCATTACCTACCATTGAGCAAATGTAGAATGTGTAAATTTAGGAGATTATTCTATATATCAACATATGATTTAAGAACAAGTGTGCAATATTTTGTCCAATTTTTTTTTTAGCAAATTTGTAATTTTTGTATACCCGCCAAAGAGAATGCATCTTATACCTACTGAATAGCTTCCACGTTAAGTAATGGCATTTTATACTGTATTACTTCCTTTGAAAAATCACTGGCAATTAGCATTAACATGTTGCATTATGCAGATGTTTTTCTTCCTTTGCGTCATTTTATATAATTGTCTATTAAATGTAAAAAGAAACAGGAGCATTAGGGATGGTTATGAACATAAGCCTAAATTATAGTGGTTAGTTTTTAGCTTGTAGAGATTTTTTATATTATTTCATAATTGTTTATATTGCCTTCTTTTATTAATTTTTAATTTATTTTTGGGATTTTTTTTCTAAATTGACACCTCATTCATACACAATATCTGTGTTTTTATAACATTCATATAGCATTAAAGCTTTATGTATTTAAATGCTAATGCTAGTCTATTATACTCTACACACAAGGACATGAATTTGCATGTTCCTAACAAGCATTAAATGAGCTTCAACACAAACTCTTGCTGATCTCCATAGCTGCAGGCACTGTGCGGCAAATCATTATGATTATTATTATTATTATACAGGATTTATATAGCGCCAACAGTAAATCATCCCTAAAGCTTATAGCAGAACAAATGAAGACAACACTAGTGGGTTTTTCACCAGCTTTAGTTCTTCTATTTCCCATTCATCAGTGATTTGGCAGGTTTTTAGCCTTCTAATGTAAAAACAGGGCAGGTACTATAGTCCAGGGGAGCAGTGTGAGCTTTGGCTGCTGAGAGACCAACTCATACCAACCTAAGTGGCTCTACTATGAACTATGAGGAAAAATGTCTCTGATTGCCTGCAGCCACAGAAGTAAGGAAGAGCTTGGTTAAAGTCAATTTACAGTTTGTTAAGAATATGCAAATACTTCCGTTTCCATAGCCCAGTCCCAGGTGTGGTATAGGGAAGCCAAAAAGTGCACCCTATGTAAAAAAAAGAACTATGACCCACCTATTTCTTTGGAATTGCAGTGTTCAGGATGAGGTGCCAGCGGTTGGGAGGGTTGATTACACATTTTTGATAATCTACTGTTTTTTGCAAAATAGGGTACCTTTGACCATGGATCTGAAAATAACATGACATGAAAGCCTTTTATATATAAAAAAAACTCCAATGAAAAAAGGGCATGCAAGAGGTGCTGGGGCTTTGATATAAGTTTAAACAAGGTAGTAAGAGGGCAAAAAACTTTTGAAGAGCTCCCTGGCTCAGGGTAGGCTGCTCACAACAGGAAAGGCTTCCCTACTATGGGTTTTCCATCTGTGCATCCACCATTTCACATTGGGGATATTTTTTCCTCAGATAGTATGAGCACACAGATCGCACTTTCACTCATCACAGTCACTTTCACACTTTTTGCAATCACACATTCGGGAGCATTTTTTCATTATCTTTCTGTTTGTGACCTCATCTTGTTTTCTGTTTCCACATTTGTGATATCTTTTTATACACTCCCTAACTACATTCG
The DNA here is from genome assembly GCF_042186555.1 of Aquarana catesbeiana. Taxonomy (NCBI): domain Eukaryota; kingdom Metazoa; phylum Chordata; class Amphibia; order Anura; family Ranidae; genus Aquarana; species Aquarana catesbeiana. The sequence continues at coordinate 471,739,428 of NC_133326.1, forward strand.
GCTGCACTTTCAACATAATCTTTTTCCAGCTTCTGTATCTCCTCGCCTTTTCTATATAAATTTGAGTCTCCAACATGACTGGGTTCTTATTTTGACTGCTGATGCAGATACTGCTGGCCAGGAATCCCAAGTCTTTGAGGGTCTTCAAAATGGTAGCAACTTCTTTCTCTCTGAGCTTGTAGCAAGGTCGTGTCCATGTATAGATTTTATAGCCATTTCTTTGGCATATCCTTCATATGCATTTTTTCATATAGCTTCCATATGAAGTGCATCAGATAAACATTTTAAGTATATATTTTTCTTTTCAGTTTTAGACATGCACCTATATACTGTATATGTATTTTATTTCTTTGATGACTGTTATATTAGGATTTTGTTGTTTTTTTAACAGTTTTTTAACCCATGAGTTTCCTTTTTTTTAATATTTATATTGAATTGTTTATTTTCATGTGTATTATTTCAGTTATATATACAGTTTAATGGTGCAAAAGGATCTAATAAACCATGTAGAATCTGATATTTTTAATTTTTAAAATGAATGCATTGCACTTTATCACTTAATATCTGATATTCCCTCATCTCTCCATCTTCATTTCGTTGCATGTATGCATGTTTGTGAACATGCGGGTATTTTTGGATGCACATATTTGTACACACATGTATATGTATTTTATCCATGATGATTTACAATTGTTAGGCACATGATTTTATCAGCCACAATTACTTTTACATCATATTATGTTTTATTTTAGCCCTGATGAAGGGGGGTTTCTTTGACCCCTTAAACATTTTGGCTGTCTTTTAACACAATATAAGTAAATTAATTTGGACTCTTTTGTGGGGGTGGGTCAAATGATACAAAATGTATTAACTGTGGGGGGTGAGCTGATGGAGAAAATCAAAGCACAGTTGTTAGGTGTAGGCATAATAAGCTTCTCTGAAGAGGAGGGATTTCAGGGATTGTCTAAAAGCAAACAGAGTAGGAGATAATTGGACAGATTAAGGTAGGGAGTTTATTAGGATAGTGATGAGGGAGCTAGAGAGCAGGAGGTCTTGGAAGAAATGAAGAGAACGATTAGGTTGGTATTTTGAGACTAGGCTAGTAATGTAGGCGGGGGCTGAGTCGTGGATGGCTTTGTAAGTTGTTGTTAGTATTTTGAATTTAATTCATTGGGTGAACAGAAGCCAGTGGAGGGATTGGTAGAGAAGAGTAACAGACACGGAGCGGTTGGTAAGATGGATGATGTGGGAACAGAGGGGTACCAGACTGAGTGCAGTATAAATCATATATTTAATAAAAACAAGTAGGAACTTACATGTTAAATTAGATGAGTTCAGTATGTGGTGAAAATCGCCAGTCCTGGAGTTTACAAATTGTTAATAATTTAATAATACTTTTCTTAATACATTTTTTAGTTAATTAATTTATTCATACAAATTTATTAATTTTATATCTGAGGTATGTTTATACATTTATATTTATATATTTATGTATTTAATCAATTAATTCTCTGATTGATTTCTTCAAACGTCAATTAAAATTATTATCATCCACTATTAATCAGCAAGCTTTTTACTCATATCTACATTCACTTCGGTCTACAACCATCTACCTATTCAAATCTATCTATTTGATTGATGGGCCGGCCAGCCCATCAGATCTCTCTGTTTCTATTTCCTCTGTATTTAAGACTGCCAGGTTTGCCAGCCAATCATGGTCTGATGAAGAAGCTGTAGCTTCGAAATGCATTACTATTCCTTGCCACTGTGAATGATCACATTTCCTGTTCCTATGAAGTTACAACCAGTTGCTTTTCATTTCCTGCTTCCTGGTTCCCAGCCTTCTCTGGATTCCTGTAAGATCACACCAGTGCCCCAGGCTGCAAAGGGAAAACAGGATGCCAAATAGGATGTTTATGAGACTCCAGGACTGGCGATTTTCACCACATACTGAACTCATCTAATTTAACCTGTGAGTTACTACTTGTTTTTATTAAATATATGATTTATACTGCACTCAGTCTGGCATCCCTCTGTTCCCATTTCTACACAGAGCCCATGGCTTTACTCCAAGGGAGCTGCCTCCAGGTGCTAATCATACAAGATCTCGGATCATTCACTGACATTATGTTTTAACAAATGTTTTAATATTATATGTGCTTACTCTCACACACATTTTATGTATACCTATATTCCAGTTGCTATATAATTTTATGTTATCACCATATCTATCGCTGCTGTTCACCCCTGTTTTTATGGCAAGGTGGATGAGCCTGGCAGCAGCATTCATGATTGACTGAAGGGGGGATAGCAAATATGAAGATATGCCAATGAGAAGGGAGTGCAGTAGTCAAGGCTACTTATATTTATGCACCACGGTGATTATATAGATATAAAGTAGTGATATGGAGTTCTTCTATAAAAAGAAGCAAATGCAGAGAATATGCACCGCATACCAGTTTTACTGAGTTCTGCTTATCTAGCAAATTAGTCAGTTTCCAAAGAGAACAGTTTCCTGTATTTGTGTGCAAATAACTGCCTCGAAGGGTATAAGGGCATTCTGGAAAATATTTTTTCATTTGATTAGCTTGAAAGTAAATGCCACTTGCCAGGTATTTAAAACATCATGCAGCCTTTCCCGAACCAGGCAACCAGTGGTGATATAACTACTGAACCACATCCGAATGGGCTGGTGATTCTGGTCCACATGTAATACACCACATAACTGGCTTTACTAGAGTGCAACAATAGTATGTAGACTTTAGACAGTGCTGGTTTGGAAATGTTACATAGTTGTTTAGTGGGACACAAGTCCATCCAGTTCAACCAATAAAAGGGAAAAAAAATATCCTAGTTATATTATGTACATTCATGAAACAACCCAGGCCTTTTCTAAAACAATCGACTGAGCTGGCCAGAACAAGCTCTTGAAGGAGTCAATTTCACATTTTCACAGCTCTTATGCCCTGTACACACGGTCGGATTTTCTGACGGAAAATGTGTGATAGGACCTTGTTTTGGAAAATTCCAACTGTGTGTGGGCTCCATCACACATATTCCATTGGATTTTCCGACACACAAAGTTTGAGAGCAGGCTATAAAATTTTCCGACAACAAAATCCATTGTCGGAAATTCCGATCGTGTGTACACAAATCCGAAGCACAGAGTGCCACGCATGCTCAGAATAAATTAAGAGACGAAAGCTATTGGCTACTGCCCCGTTTATAGTCCCGACGTACGTGTTTTACGTCACCGCGTTCAGAATGATCTGATTTTCCGACAACTTTGTGTGACCATGTGTATGCAAGACAAGTTTGAGCCAACATCCGTCGGAAAAAATCCATGGATTTTGTTGTCGGAATGTCCGATCAATGTCCGACCCTGTGTACGGGGCATTACTGTAAAAACCTTTCCGTATTTGGAGATGAAATCTCTTTTCCTCCAGACGTAAAGAGACCCCCCTTGTCCTCTGTGATGACCTTAAAGTGAATAACTCAACACTAAGTTTACTATATGGACCACTATGTATTTATACATGTTGATCATATCCCCCTTAATCTCCTCTTTTTAAGAGAGACTAACTTCAATATATTTAAATAAAATTCCATTACCCGCAAATCATTACTCCGTCAGAGGTATAATTGTATGTTTTTAAAATTATTTTTTTTGAAACCGTTTTAAAGTATCTGTGTTTTGTAATATGATGATATTAATGTCATCAATGGGTCAATTACTTGAAAATATTTTCAGTACATAACATAGAAAATGCTTGAAATGTGGCTGGCCCCAGAAATCTCATGTCTATTATAAGGAAAATACACATTGGATCTGATCTGTGTATAAATTCTTTATTTGATGCAAAATTATTTGATTCAGATCATTTCAGATATTTTTGCTAATACAGTTTACAGAGAAATTTTAATTTATTTTAGTTAACATAGAAATATAATTTTATAAATGGTGCATTACAGATTATTAACATGCATAAAATATAAATTTAAATGCCTAATTAACACTACATAATATAGTATGTAGAAAACACAGATGCCGTTAGTTATGATATTTAGTTATTTTAGGCTAAAATAAAACATAAAAAATAGCCATAACATATGTTTTACCAACTAAAACATTAGCACTGCAGTTCCTTAATTACACCTCAGAGCGCCGCTGTTTGACCAATAAGCAGAAAATACAGAACTGGAGATCCACTGGTATTTTCATCATTCACACACACTGCAGATCTTCATGAAAATGCACAGCCATTTCTGGATTTTCTCTGCAAAAGGAGATGGATATTTTCTCTTTTCTCTAACAAGTGGATTGAGCAGTGCTTTCTTTCTCTTTCACTGGATTACAAATACTGTATATTAAAATATTTGACAGAAGATTGCAGATGTAGAGAATGAATCACATGAAGCTGTATAAAGGACTGAGGTGGCAAGTATTATTTTCCTTATTTTTTTCCTGGCTGTGTCATTCAGTCTCAGGTCAGATTCATTATTCCATTGCTGAAGAAATGAGAAAAGACTCTGTTATAGCAAATATTGCCAATGATCTTGGATTAGATATTAATCAGCTTGCATCTAGAAAACTGAGAATTGTGTCACGAGACTCAGAGAAATATTTTTATGTGAATGTAGACGATGGAAATCTCTATGTAAAGGACAGGATAGACAGAGAGACACTGTGTGGGGCAGAAGCTACCTGCTTCCTAAGCTTTGATGCTGTAGTTGAAAAACCTTTCAATATTTATAAAGTGAAAATAGAAATTCAGGATATTAATGACAATCCTCCAGTGTTTTATCCTGAAACCTTCAGTATACAGACAATTGAGCTAACATCACCAGGAACAAGATTTGCTTTACAAAATGCAGAAGATCTGGATATTGGTGTTAATTCAGTACAGACATATAAACTCAGTGACAATTCACATTTTACATTAAGTCAGAAGATTAGCAGTGATGGATTTCAATCTCTTGAGCTTGTGTTAGAGAAATCACTGGATCAAGAAGTACAAAATATTCATGAACTGATTTTAACAGCATTGGATGGAGGAAATCCTGTAAGATCTGGAACGGCTGTAATACGGATCATTGTTATTGATGCCAATGATAATTTTCCAATATTTTCTCATAAGGTGTACAAAGTTAGTATGTATGAGAGTGGTGCAGTAAATACTACTATAATCACTGTAAATGCTACGGACAAAGATGCTGGAACCAATGGGCAAATCACATATTCCTTCAGCAAAACATCAGGAAATATCCATCCTTCTGGCCTTTTCAGTGTTGAAACAAAAAGTGGTGATATTAAAATAAACAGAAAGTTAGATTTTGAAAAGATAAGAAATTATGAACTGTCTGTTCAAGCTGAGGATGGAGGAGGACTGGTTTCTCATTGTAAGGTACTGATAGAAGTTATGGATGAGAATGATAATGTACCAGAGATATCCATTACCTCGTTATCTTCACCCATTCCTGAGGATTCTTCACCTGGAACAATGATAGCACTCATTGAAGTTCATGATAAAGATTCAGGAGAAAATGGACAAGTTGATTGTAACATTTTTGAAGAAATTCCTTTCAGCTTGATATTATCATCTGAGCGTTATTACAGAATTGTGACTACAAGTAATTTGGACAGGGAAACAGTATCTAGTTATAACATCACAGTGTTAGCTAGAGACAGAGGGTCTCCTCCTCTTTCCAATAGAATAATCATCAGACTGGAGATTTCAGATGTTAATGATAATCCACCAGTTTTTATGAAATCCCCTTATGTTGCTTATGTACCAGAGAATAATATTCCTGGAGCCTCTATCTACAGGGTGCAAGCGTCAGACTCAGATTTTGGAGAAAATGCTAAAATCATATATTCTATTTACAGTAGAGATTTTCCAGTGTCCTCTTATTTTTCTGTCAACGTCGAGAATGGAGTCCTCTATGCTCAGAGATCATTTGACTATGAAAAGCACAAGGAATTTATAGTACAAGTTAATGCCCGAGACAATGGTACTCCATCAATGAGCAGCAACTCAACGTTGGCAATCCGAATAGTGGATCACAATGACAATGAACCAAAAATTTTGTATCCATATCCAGAAAATGGGGGATCAGCTGTGTTTGAGATGGTCTCTTTTGCCTCAGAACCAGGATCCTTAATAACAAAGGTGGTCGCAGTGGATGCAGATGTTGGGCACAATGCTTGGCTGTCTTATCATTTCATTCAAATTTCAGAACCATCTTACTTCACCATCAATGAGCATACAGGGGAAATCAGGACATTACGTTCTTTTCAGGAAAAAGATGTACTGAAACACAAGGCTGTTGTTATGGTGAAGGACAATGGAGATCCTTCTCTCTCAGCTACAGTCACTTTAAATCTTGTTATTGCAGATAGTTTCCAACAGGTGGCTCCTAAAATAAACAATCACATCAATGAAGATTCTCAAACCAATCTGCAGTTGTATTTAGTAATTACCCTAGCCATCATTTCATTTTTATTTATAATTGCTATAATGTTAGTCTTTATTTCAAGATGCAAGCAACCAAAATCCACTCCACGTCTTGGACCTCTAAATGCAAATTTGTATCCAACAGTTGATCCCAGAATACTTTCCATGTACAGTGATGGAAACTTAACCCTTCCTTACTCCTACAATGTTTGTGTGGCTTTAGATTCATGTGAAAATGACTTTACTTATGTAAAATCCAAACAAGAAGTTCCTGTAGAAAATCTAATTGATGCTGATGACTCAGGACTTGGAAATGAAAGTGGAAAAGACACATCTTCAAACAGTGCCATACAGGTGAGTATATAATAACTAAAAAAATGGTAAATGTAATTTTATTAAAATGTAGATGTTTTTGAAAACACTGCCATTGGTTTTTTTTTAGTTCAAATGTACATAATACTTGATCGTAGAACTGTATTTAATATAGACTCATGGCTCATAAATGTCAGTCTCTGCAGACATTTTTTCATGGACTTTTCATATTTTGTTCGTTTGGCTTGTGCTTATCATGCAGAAAACTCTCTGACTGATTTATGCCTAGAGATGCTTTTTATTTTATTTATGGTTGGGATTGTACTATCCGTCTTTGCTTATTGGTAAGGTTGTCTCAAGTGTGAACTCTGTTGCTCCAAATCAGTTGGTAGTTTGAAACTGTGACAGACCTAGCCACAAAAGAGGCTTTTGGAGGGGACTGAATGCCAGCCTCCTGCAAACCAATGTTCTATTATGTTTGTCTGCCTTGGATCACAGGATGTGTATTGCATTGAAGGGTTTGTATTTGTCTGTCTTTGATCACAGGGTGTGTATTGCATTGGAGGGTTTGTGTTTGTCTGCCTTGGATCACAGGATGTGTATTGCATTGGAGGGTTTGTGTTTGTCTGTCTTTGATCACAGGATGTGTATTGCATTGGAGGGAGGGGGGATTCTTCCAACAGCTCTCCCTGCCAACACTGTGTACTGATGAGACGTTAAACACACCTGACCTGTGTGTCCATTGTCATTGGACAGTTTAACCCGCCCTCTTTTCCAAGGGTGGGGGGAACGAGTCTCTGAGTTATTTTATCTGTTGTGACCATGTGTTATAATAAATGAGTTGATTCCTGCTTGACCCTGAAGACAGAGCCGTGTCTCGTTTTTGGGGTGGATTATTTGCATGGGTTCCTTGTTCGGCTGATTGGAGTGTTCGGTAGCTGCCTTTGTGTTTGGGTATGGAATGTCCTAAACGACTTTAACCCCTTTCATACTCGGGGTGTCGTTACAGAAACCTGTACTGGAAAATTACACTAGTAGTATAAAAGTTTGGGTGTGATTTAAGAGAGTGCAGTTGGTTCCTGATTTAGAGTCTTTAATAAATCAGTAGCTTCTGCATCGTCAGGCTTATATATTGTCCAACCGCATACATTTCTTCTTTGTTTTAGGCCCATGCCACATCTGTATTTCTTTATTCAGTGTATGTTTCAATAAGTTCAGCGGAAATGTAATGCTGCATTTCTACTGAACTTTAGAACTGTATTGGAATATTAATTAAATACAATGTTTTGTGGAAAAGAAAAATAATGAACATGGTTTTACCTTACCACACTGTGAGGTGTTGAATAAAACAAGTTAACAGATTTACTTACTTTCACCTCAAAGGAAGGATTGGAAACCTATAACTGGTTATTCAAAATAAGTGTGTCTACTTCCACCCCTCTGCTGAACTATGGTTTTTGACTTATGAAAGTACGATGTGCTGAGGAAGAGGAATGACCACACAGGAGCATAACTTTAAGTTTTCTTTAGCCATTTATTTAACCTGAGTTTAATGAAGATCACATTTTCCAGCAGGTTTTGAAATTTCATGGATAGGATACTTCGTCTCTACTCCGGGCTGGCACCTCTAGCATAGGACCTTTTGTTTGCATTGAACATATGTTCAATTGTTTTACAATTATTTATACAGTTGATCAATACTTATAATTTCAGCGCAGAAACACAAAAGTAATGTTTAATGCTGACCCTTAGGGCTTGTTCGCACATGTATCAAAAATATATGTGTTTATGCAACATTTAATCAGCATTTTTAAAGCCTCATCACCGCCCATCAACTCCTGCCATGAATATTACAATGGCACCACACAGTGCTGTTCAGACAGTGTTATGTTGTTTTAAAAATAAGGCAGCATATCACTTTCATGAGGCTTGTTAACTGCCTCCGTTGATTTCAATGGTAATGTTGTATAACTGTACCCTAACAGCACCTAGAGCATTCATGGTGTGTTAGTGAAGCAGTTATGAAGTATAAGCTGGGCACTGGAGGAAAGTCAGTGAAGGCTCCATTATCCCAGAATGCACTGAGAATCAATCGAGAACTAGGACAGACCAATTCTATATGGAAGCTGCCTATAAACGAGAGCTATACTAGACCTCTGTTTAAAAACATTGAGGTCCACCATGGGAGGTAAGAGCACATCTGATGGGCACAAGGGTATGTGAAGTGATCAATGGAGTATTGAATCCCATTTTAGGGAGTTTAGGAATCACAAGAACAGTTGATAGTGGGACTCGTTTTTTACTTCATTGGTCGGACTGTATAATTTCTGAGGGGGTCAGTCACTATTGATATTAGGTTTCCACTGGTTTTGTTTTTAAAGACTGGATTGTGTACTTTATGAGGGTGACAGTTCTTATTGGTATCAAGTTTGCACTTATTTGATTGTAAGATTGTTTATGATTGTTTTGATTTATATCACACATACTATAATTGTAACGGAGCACTGCATAATATTACATATATAAATATATATTTATATATACAGTATTATAGATAGTCATGACTTACTGCAAAGTTAAAAGGAGATGGTCCTTGGGTGACACATATAAGTTGTGGCTCTCATCAGTCGGACCTTAGAAGGGCATCAAATGTGGACACCTTCATGCAAGTGTAATCAAAGAACTTTTGGGGGTACGCCTGTTATTTGTGGTAAAGATTATGGAAATGCCCCTTGGAAATTCTCTGCGAGACTATGAAATGCACCCAATATTAAATGCAACACCCTACCCTTTTTCCACTGGGCCATTCTTTCCATGATCATTTTGAGCTTCATCAAGTCAAATGTCAAGTGCCATCTGGCAGAGAATTTACAAAAATGTCTTCTATCACACCACAACATAAACACGCCTCAAAGTAGATTGTTTTCTCTACATCACTTCCCCATTAAGCACTTCCCACTAGAAATGCATTCCATAAGCATTTATCAAGCATTCTTGAAGTGTTTTCAATTCTTCATAAACACAACAAAAACACATCAAAAGCATGTCATAAATGCCATAGGAGCATTAATGTGCATTGCTGTGTTCTTTATTAATTAACAAACCCTTAGCACATTATACTGTAGCCTCACTACCCATTGGTTGCTATCACAAGGCATGGCAGTGGTGTGCCTTTTTACTGCATACTTTGTACTAAAGGGTGTCCCTTTTTTCTCTCATGTCTGAATGTTGGGAGGTATGCACACACCAGTGTACTTTTTGTTATTAAGGATTGTTAATCATGCCATCACTTTCAGTAGAATTCTACTTATTTAAAAACTTAGCAAATTTTGTACAGAAGATTAGGTATTGGTTTTTGAAGTGTTTATGCTTGGAAAGCATCCACTATAGTAGCAGTTAAAATTAAAGAGACTTTAGGCAATATTTCCTGGTAATTGTATGCAGATAACTGTCTCCAGAAGCAATGGGCCTTCTGGATAATGTAATTTTCATATGCCAGGCTTGTAAGTGAATGCCCCACCTGCTGGGTGTTTGAACCATTGAGCCACATCAGAATAGGGCTAATTGTATGGTCAACATGGTCCACATGTGATACAGCAAATGACTGGCTTCATTACAGTAAAAAAGATTAAAAGGTAGACTTTAGGTAAAACTGGTTTGGAAATTTATATAAATAATATGACATTACCCACAAGTCATTTCTCCTTTTGGAAGGTATTATTTTGAAACAGTTTGAAAGTTTCTGTATTTTGTAGTTTATTAATATGAATTAAATCATAGGCACAATTTCTTGTTAATATTTTCAATACATACATTAGGAAATTCTTGACATTTGTCTGACCCCATAAATCACCTATTATTGGGAAATTACAAACTGGATATATTACTGAGCATAAACTCCTTATTTAATACATAAGCATTTCATTCAGATAAATCAGACAGTTTTACAATACAATATATGTAATTAATATGTGAAAAATATTCAGAATGATATTTAGTTATGCTAAAATTAAAACATTTAAAATATACTTAATATAACATTTACTGAACAAAATGTTAGCATTGCAGTTCCTCAATTACACCTCAGAGCGCCGCTGTTTGACCAATAAGCAGAAAATACAGAACTGGAGATCCACTGGTATTTTCATCATTCACACATTGCAGTTCTGCAGGATGAGGCACAGCCATTTGTGGATTCTCTCGGCAGAAAGGTGCTGGTTATTTTCTCATTGCATTAATAAGTGGATTGAACAGTGCGTTTTCTATTTGTCTTGCTGGATTCAAATTATATAAAAAATATTTGGTGGACGATTGCATATGTGAGAATGGATCAGATGAGGCCAAAGACAAATAAAGGACTGAGATGGCAAGTATTATTTCCCTTCTTATTTTTCTGCCTGTGTAAATCAGTCTCTGGTCAGATTAATTATTCCATTGCTGAAGAAAGGAGAAAAGACTCTGTTATAGCAAATATTGCAGATGATCTTGGATTAGATATTAAACACCTCTCATCTAGAAAGCTAAGAATTGTGTCACGAGACTCAGAAAAATATTTTTATGTGAATGTAGATAATGGAAATCTCTATGTGAAGGACAAGATAGACAGAGAAGCTCTGTGTGGGGCAGAAGTTACCTGTTTCCTAACTTTTGATGCTGTGGTTGAAAATCCTTTTAATATTTACAAAGTGAAAATAGAAATTCAGGATATTAATGACAATCCTCCAGTGTTTTATCCTGAGGCTTTCACTATAGAAACAATTGAACTAACATCACCAGGAACAAGATTTGCATTACAAAATGCAGAGGATCTGGATATTGGTATTAATTCAGTACAGACATATAAACTCAGTGACAATTCACATTTTACACTAAGTCAGAAGATTAGCAGCAATGGATTTCAATCTCCTGAGCTTGTGTTAGAGAAATCACTGGATCAAGAATTACAAAATATTCATGAACTGATTTTAACCGCTCTGGATGGAGGAAATCCTGTGAGATCTGGAACAGCTATAATAAAAATTATTGTTATTGATGTAAATGATAATTTCCCAATATTTTCCCATGAGGTTTACAAAGTTAGTGTAAATGAAAATATTCCAGTAAATACTACTGTGATCACTGTAAATGCAACCGACAAAGATGCTGGAACAAATGGGCAAATCAATTTTTCCTTTAGCAAAACATCAGGACACATCCATCCCTCCGGCCTTTTCAGAATTAATTCTAGAAGTGGTGACATTAAAATAAACAAAGAACTGGATTTTGAGAAGACAAGGAATTATGAACTTTCTGTTCAGGCTAAGGATGGTGGAGGACTAGTTTCTCATTCTAAGGTTTTGATAGACGTGATGGATGAGAATGACAATGCTCCAGAGATATCAATCACCTCATTATCCTCACCCATTACTGAGGATTCTGCACCTGGAACGATGATAGCTCTTGTTGAAATTCATGATAAAGATTCAGAGGAAAATGGACAAGTTGATTGTAGCATTTTAGAGGAAACACCTTTCAGCCTGATATCATCATCTGATAGCTATTACAGAATTGTTACTATGAGTAATTTAGACAGAGAGAAAGTATCTATTTACAACATTACAGTGTTAGCAAGTGACAGAGGGTCTCCTCCTCTTTCCAATAGAAGAATTATCAGACTGGAGATTTCAGATGTCAATGACAACCCACCAGTTTTTATGAAAGCCCCTTATGTTGTTTATTTACCAGAGAATAATCTACCTGGATCCTCTATATACAGAGTTCAAGCCTCAGATGCAGATTATGGAGAAAATGCTAAAATTGTATATTCCATTTACAGTGAAGAATTTCCAGTACCCTCTTATTTTTCTGTCAATGGGGAGAATGGAGTCCTCTATGCTCAGAGATCATTTGACTATGAAAAGCAAAAGGAGTTTATAATACAAGTTAATGCCAGAGACTGTGGTGCTCCATCACTTAGCAGCAATTCAACATTGATAATCCGAATAGTGGATCACAATGACAATGAACCAAAGATCTTGTATCCATATCCAGAAAGTGGAGGATCAGCTGTGTTTGAGATGGTCCCTTTTACCTCAGAACCAGGATCTTTAATAACAAAAGTGGTTGCAGTGGATGCAGATGTTGGCCACAATTCTTGGTTGTCTTATCATTTTATACAAATGTCAGAACCGTCTTATTTCACCATCAATGAACATACAGGAGAAATCAGGACATTACGTTCTTTTCAGGAAAAAGATGTACTGAAACACAAGATTGTGGTTATGGTGAAGGACAATGGAGACCCCTCTCTCTCAGCTACAGTCACTTTAAATCTTGTTATTGCAGATAACTTCCAACAGGTGGCTCCTAAAATAATCAATCAGATCAATGAAGATCCTCAAACCAATCTGCAATTGTATTTAGTAATTGCGTTAGCCATCATTTCATTTTTATTTATTATTACTGTAATGTTAGTCTTCATTTCAAAATGCAAGCAACCAAAACCTACACCATATCTTGGACCTCTAAGTACAAATTTTTATCCAACAGTCGATCCCAGAATACTCTCTATGTACAGCGATGGAAACTTAACCCTTCCCTACTCCTACAATGTTTGTGTCGCTTTGGACTCATGTGGCAATGACTTTACTTATGTAAAATCTAAACAAGAAGTGCCTGTAGAAAATCTAATTGATGCTGATGATTCAGGACTTAGAAATGAAAGTGAAAAGGGCGTGTCTTTAAACAGTGCCATACAGGTGAGTATACAACAACTCTTCAAATATTAGTAATGGTAAAGATATTAAAATATAGATACTTTTCAAAACAATGCTATTGTTTATTTCTCTAAGTTCAAATGTAACTATCATCCTAGAATCCTTGATTCTAGAACTGTTTTACAATATACAATATTTCCATATCTATGTAGCTTGCTATGTGTACTTTGATAACAGAGTGTCTCATTGCTCAAAAAATTATCAGTTTCTACACTACATTTGCTTGATTGACTTTTCATATTCTGTCAGTTTGGCTTGTGCTTATCATGCAATACACTCCTTGGTTGATGTATGCCTAGAAACGCTTTGTATTTAAATTTTGGTTGGGATTGTGCGATCTTTCTTGGCTTTTATAGTTTCTAAGGTTGTCTCAAGTGTGAACGCTATGTGTTACCTTTAAGCAGATAGATTGAAAACTATACTGGAAAATGTCAGTAGTAGAATAAAAGTTTGGGTTTGAACTTGGTTTGTGAAAATGCAGTTAGCATTTGTTTTACAGTATTTGATAATTTAGCACCTTCTGCAGTGTCCAACTGCCTATAAGCACCTTATGTATCGTTCAACTGCATGAATGTATTCCTTGTTTTAGGTCCATGCCATGCTATCTGTATTTCTTTTTCTGGTGTATGATTTAATGAGTTCAGTGCAAATGTAATGTTACATTTCTACTGAACTCTAGAACTGTGTTGGAATATCAATTTATTAAAACCAATTTTCATGGAAAAAAGAAAAAATGAACATTGTTTTAGCTCACCATCACTACACTGTGGGGTGTCAAATAAAACAAGTTAACACGTACTTACTCTCACCTTAAAGTGCTTGTGAAGTCAGAAGGTTTTTTTTTTATCTTAATGCATTCTATGTATTAAAATAAAAAACCTCCTCAGCCCCCCTAATACTTACCTGAGCCTCATCTCTATCTGGCAATGTCCATGAGTGTCTTACCTGTCCGGGACTCTCCCTCCTGATTGGCAGAGACAAAGTCAAAGTCAGCTAGCCGGGGGGGGTTTGGGGCTCCGTGTCTGAATGGACACCTGGAGCTGTGACTCGGTTCGGGTGCCCCCATAGCAAGCTGCTTGCTGTGGGGGCACTCAGTAGGAGGGAGGGGCCAGGAGCACAGAACAGGGACCAGAGAAGAGGAGGATCTGGGCTGCTCTGTGAAAATCAGCTGCAACAGAGCAGGTAAGTATAACATGTTTGTTATTTTTATAGAAAAATAAACAAGACTTTACAACCACTTTAAGGTTTAAAGGAAGAATTGGTAACCTTTAGCCCACTGATCAAAGCATGTGTCTGTTTCCACCCCTCTGCTGCGCTATGCTGATTGATATAATAGCTTAACCTGAATAAATCATTGCATTATGACATTGTAAAGCTTTTTGTCCTGATTCAGACTTATCAAATTATGATGTGCTGAGGAAGAGGAGTGACCACACTAGAACAGCAGTTTAGGTTTACTTTAGCCACTTGTTTAACAAGAGCTTACTGGAGACCACATATTACAGTTGAAAAATCATTGAAAGGATGACTGAAGACATGCTTCCTCTCTAATATTGGTTGGCACCCCTAGTATATAGCCTTAAATTTGCATTAAATATATGTGCAATTGTTTACCATGTATTTTCATAGCTGATAAATTCTTATAATGTTATATGGTTTTAATTTTCAGTGCTGAAACACAAAAGTTATGATCAGTGCTGACTCTTAGCAAATTATACTGTGGCCTCACTACCCACTGGTTGCCATCACATTGTGGCTTAAAATTATTCTTTTTTTTTTTTTTTTTTTGCTTTACTTTGTTTATTTAAAGACATCCAGATTACAAGCAAATACAAACAATATCCGCCTCACAGATCCCAACTGTCCCACATTTGGATGGACTGTCCATTTATGCAACCAAATACCATTGTTCCTCTTTCCTCCTCAGTTGTCCCTCTTTTAGATCTGATGTATAGACCATTAATAAAAAAATTAAAATTTAACTACCAAAAGTGTTATTGTACACTAAAGCTTCAGTCCAAAGTGTTAGTGTGTGTGAGTGAAAGTGATGTATGGTTAAATTTGATATTGCAAGTATTCTTAGCTGTAGTTATGTTTGCACTGCTGTACATATTCTTATGGAATTGACATGTGTTTCTGTACTGCCAAGCGAAAAGTTCAATGAAAAGCATACCTTTAAAAAATGCATTTGTTGTTTTGAAAAAACTGTATAAAGGAAATCTAGTGATGAAAAAAAGAGTTTGTGGCATTAAGCAAACATTATCTACATATCAGTTTTTTCCTATTATGCGAAAGTAGTGGCATGGCAGAGGTGTGTCCTTTTACTGCATACTTTATACTAAAAGCTCTCACTCTTTCTCATGTCAGAATGTTGGGAGGCAAGCACACATCAGTGTACTTTTGTTATTAAGGATTGTTAATCTTGCCACCACTTAAAAAAAGCATTCCATTTATTTAGCAAATTGGTTGATTTTTACAGATTATGTATCAGTTTTCATGCTGTGTGTTTATAATCTGTGTGATCAGGACAGGATCGCTAACAAGCGCTAGTGCCTCCACTCAATTGGGGCTTGTGAATAGCAAGTGAGATCCCAATCGAGAAATGTATTATCTACATAGACAGTAATCCACACACCATTGTATTTGAAAGTCCATGTATTGAAGAAATAACATTCAGTGAATCATCCAACATAAGGTATTTTCCAAACAGGTACATGAAATCATTAATAGTCTCTATACATGCCTCAGTGAGGGAAGGCTGCAGAATTTACAGTCTGTTCTCTCTCAGCAGGAATCCACTGTTCTCTCTCCAACATGTGCTCTCTCCAACATGTGTTCTCTCCAACATGTGTTCTCTCCTCCCCAAACTTACCCAAGAATCCTTGCCATGCCTCTGCTCTTCTTAATGATCTCATCTTTAATGCAGAGAGAGAGCATAGCAGCCATATTGGAAAAGGGCAAAACAAACACTGCATAACAGGAGTATATACTTGAAAAATGTGCAAAGAAATGATCACATCACTACATTCTTCCCCTGCTGAAAATCCTTCCGACCCAGCAAGGATATACACATAAAATAACAACAAAACATAGCAAAAGTTAACATCATTGTCGCCTTCTGCAGACCACTTCTCCAGAAGCAATCTATTACAGAGATTAGCTGAAAAGAAAATATGGTTAGTAACAAATAGGCCTCATGCTAACCAGTCTAGAAAGAGCTGCAATCATGTCCATCAGAACATGAGGTTGTACATAGTTCTGTACAGCATAGCAGGGTCTTCCCATGGTGTCATAAGTAAACATTGGTGGAGGTCATCAAACACAATCTCCTCTCCTCAAGCCCTCAGGCATTAGTCCAGATAACTCTGGGACAGCATTAGTGGGAAAACTTGCTGCTCCAACCATCCATGGAACTGTAGGTACAAAGTTTTGGGCTGTTGGTTCAAAAACAGGAGTAGCTGGGTTCAAACCTTCCCTCTGGGGGAGGCTCCCATCAGTAATAGGTGAAGGAACCTGTACAGGAGACTCTGGTGGAGGTGTAAACCAGTCACTGTCATCACTCTGGTCTCCACTGTCTGAACAAGGCACATCATTAGAATCTGTAGCAATATCAGATTGTGGCTCCTCATTAGCAGTAGCAATTTGTGGTTATGAAAGCAAGTGATTCTTATGCCAGGCTTTGATCCGACCCTCAGGTCTTTGAATCCTGGAGACTGGAATTCTAGTCAGTTTTTCTATAACTTCAAACAACTCATTTCTCCAGCGATTAGCTAATTTATGGTTGACTGAGGGTCCCAAATTGCAGAGAAGCACTTTATCACCAGGTTGTAAGTCTTTGTAACAAACTTTGGCATCAAAACGCCTTTTATTGGCAGCATTAATTTTTTCAGCATTTTCCTCAGCCATTCGATAGGCCTCTTTTAAACCCTGTCCTGTCACATACTGGTAGTGATTCTTTTGTTCCATTCCATCAGTAGACATACCCAACTGAATGTCAATAGGGAGATGGGCTTCTCTCCCAAACATGAGAAAAAAAGGAGAGAAACCAGTTGATTCATGTCTGGCACAATTGTAGGCATGTACCATAGCTCCAACATGTCGGCTCCAGGTTTGATTAGCTCCATTAGAGAGGGTACCCAGCATGTTCAACAAGGTGTGATTGAAACTTTCAGGGAGAGCATCACCCTCTGGATGATAAGGTGTGGTGTGGCTCTTGTCGATGTGAAGCAATGTTAACAGCTTTTTATCTAGGCGGCTTTCAAAGCCCTTCCCCTGGTCAGAGCAAAGTCGATTTGGCAATCCATAATAAACAAAAAACTTCTCCCACAACATTTTTGCCACATTTACTGCTTTTTGTTCTTTGGTGGGATAGGCTTGAGCATATCGAGTATAGTGATCAGTCACAATCAAAACATTTCCCACACCACTGCTGTCATTGTCAATACACAAAAAGTCCATGCAGACTTAATCCATTGGACCAGAATTTTTCAAGTGTTCCATAGGAGCAGCTCGAGTAGGCAGAGTTTTCCGTTGCAGGCATCTCATACAATAGCAGCAATAGTCCACAACAGATTCCCTCATTTGTGGCCAAAAGAAACCGTCTTGGAGTAGTCCATAGGTTTTTTCAACTCCTAGATGTCCATGTTGGTCATGCAAACTTGTCAAAACAGATTTTCCATAGACTTGAGGGAGCAATAGCTGTCTCCTTCCAGGATGATCATGTAACAAATGTACCCTGTATAAAAGTCCATCAATTATTTTGAGTTTATCCAATTCCTTAAGATAGTAGGTACCCTGCTCAGGTAGAGTTTTTCTCTGGAAGTTTTTCTTTGGAAGTTTTCTGGTACACCTAAAGTGATGGGCCAGCAATACTTGTTTAGGATACACTCTTCACCATCGCCCAAGGAGTCAATAACTCATAAGTCAGAGAAAACAACATTGTTTCCTTGTACAGCAGCTGTAGCACAGTAGGCAGCCACAACAGACCCAGGTACTTCCTCCCATTCATTTTCTTAAGTTCACTGGCAACCCAGGTCTCCTAGAGAGAGCATCAGCCCCAATATTTTTGGACCATAGCTTGTACTTGACAGTGAATTGGACGTACGGCGAGTTAATAAAAAGGAAGTTCAATAGTCATGTGATATCTCCATTACAGACACTAGTTTTATAAGACCAAGCGCTTCCTGGTGGTACTTGATTCTAAGCATGCATGGACTTTTGTGCGACGGACTTGTGCACACACAATCGGAAAGTCCAACAACAAAAATTAGTTGGCGGAAAATTTGAGAACCTGCTAACCAACATTTGTTGGTGGAAAGTCCGACAACAAATGTTCAATGGAGCATACACATGGTCAGACTTTCCGTCAAGCTTTCCCTTTATACAGCATAAGACTTTTCATAAGTTGTAGAAAAGCGTCCTCACAAGCAGAAATCCACCTATCACTGAAAGGAGTTTTGCTGGTTGTGTCAATGTCAGGGATTTCTTTGAGCAAGTCATTAAGCAGTCTTGGAATAGCCTCTAATGAAGCTGCGATAATAGCCACAAAACCCCAAGAAGGACCTCAGTTTTGTCAGATTTGTTGGATGGGGCCAGGTTACCACAGCCTCTACTTTAGCAGGATCAGTTTCTACTCCTTCTGCAGATATGATGTGACCCACAAAGTTTACTGAAGAGCAAGAAAACTTACATTTGTCCAGGGAGAGCTTCAGACCTTCTTTCCTTAAATGATCTAGCACTTTAAACAGTCTCTGGTTAGGCTCCTCCAGAGTGGAGCCAAAAACAATTATACCATCTAGGTAGACAATACATTGAGTGGGACAAAGGTCTCCCAGTGTCCGATCCATTAGACACTGGAAAGTTGCAGGTGCATCACTAATGCCCTGAGGCATGCAAGCAAACTGGAGAAACCCCAGGGGCAAATAAAAGCTGTCTTTTCTTGATCTTCCTCACTCATTGGTACTTGGTAATAACCAAATCTTAAGCCCATTACTGTGAACCATTTGCTGCCTTGCAGGGCTTTAAGAGCTTCCTCAATGCGAGGTAGCGTGTATTGACCTGGAACCATTCGTCGACTTAGAGTCCTATAATCAACACATATTCGTAATCCACCATTTTTCTTTCTGACCACCACTATTGGGGATGCATGTGATGACTTTTAGACTCAACAATGATGTTTTGATCTTTCAAGCAAGCACTCTCGAACATGATCCAGATCTTTACGAGGTATACGCCTGGGTCTTTCTCTAAATGGGGTGCTATCCGTTAGTCAAATACTGTGCTGAATACTTTATAGCACACCTAACATCCATGTCATCAGTAGAGAAAACATCATTGTATTCTATTAGCTGCTCTCCTAGTGCTTGTTTGTGCTCTGCAAGACTATTAGTATTATTCAGGTGAAAGTCTAATTTGGGTTCTTTCTCCTCGACCTTGGCAGGGTAGGAGCTAATGGTTTCCACTGGGTAACAATAGGCTACCTCTTGCCAGGCTTGGCATGTGGTAATGTTCAGAGCAGTAACAACATCCATTC
The DNA here is from genome assembly GCF_042186555.1 of Aquarana catesbeiana. Lineage (NCBI taxonomy): Eukaryota > Metazoa > Chordata > Amphibia > Anura > Ranidae > Aquarana > Aquarana catesbeiana. The sequence goes on from NC_133326.1 coordinate 471,759,482, forward strand.
TTGGACATTTTAAACAATAGTCTTTCCTTTCTGGTGCTATCTCCCAGCCATCCTTTGCAGCCTCTTTTGTATCAGTCTCTAGCAGGAAAAAGCTACCGTTTGCACTTGGTGAAGTTTACACATAAACCCGCAACACTCTCACTCCCCCAGCTGGAAGCTCTGTGGGATGCCATGGATTTCCCACACACCCTCCAGAATTATCGGGAGCAAAGGTTTGGCAGATATTTTGAAGCTCTGGAGCAACAGGCAGTGAAGGTAGGGGGGTTCCCTGTTGGGGCTGAAGAAACCGTATGAAAGCAGCCTCAACAGCTTCAACATTGGAACCCACAATCATAGGAGCTTACTCATTACCACCAGGTGGAGGGCTCACTTAAGCAATTACTTTAAGTGGGGGATCCTCATCAGCTATCACACCAGGAATTCAAAGCTTAACTTTTAGACAACTATCCATAAAAACAGAATTTTCTCTCACACCATAAACAGGCATAGTGTCCACAGGTTGCAAAGGAAGGTGGTTTAAGTGTTTCTGATAGAAGGGCCTGTACATGATAGTCAGCTGAGAACCAGTATCAAACAGAGCAGTAGTGGGTATATCATTAACAAACAAATTGAAAGTACCTCTGCGGCCTACCCCAGGTAGTTTGGTAAACATTTGTTTTATTGATTTTCCCTGTTTTCTTTTGTACATATGTCCAGCTTTACTGTGAATTCCTGGCAGCGGTGGACACTAATGAACTGTATGGCCTGGGAGTCTCTCCACTTTGTTGTTTTTAGCAACAGTATGATTTTTGTGCTCAACCAAAGAACTTTGTTTAACTTTGCTCTTAGAAGGGGTACTAAAAAGGATATCAAATTCCTGTTTCTTTACTTCAGTCATAGTTTCAGTGAAAGTAAATTTTCTCTCTCTCAAAACTCTTATGCCGTGTACACACGAGCAGACTTTATGGCAGACTTTGCCCGGCGGACTTTTCGACGTACTTTACGACGGACTTTCTGAATGAACGGACTTGCCTACACACAATCCACCAAAGTCCGTCGAATTCGTACGTGATGACGTACGACCGGACTAAAACAAGGAAGTTCATAGCCAGTAGCCAATAGCTGCCCTAACGTGGCTTTTTGTCTGTCGAACTAGCATACAGACTAGTGGACTTTCCGACCGGACTCGATTTCGACGGATTGATTTAAAACATGTTTCAAATCTAAGTCCGTCCAACTTTTGAGAAAACAAAGTCCGCTGGAGCCCACACACGATTGAATTGTCTGACGAAATCCAGTCCGCCGGGCAAAGTCTGCCGTAAAGTCCGCTCGTGTGTACGCGGCATTAGGACTGGTGACATTGGTTGATGTGGCAGTAGCCCCTTTTTTATTTGAGCAGTCCTTAATTTGTCAACATCTATAGGAGAGATTACCTTTTCAGTGAGAAATCTCCCTAGAAGCACTTCTAGCCTCCTCACAAACACAGAAAAATCTGCATCTGATAAGGGGCACAGTGCAGTCCATAAGCATCTGTCAAAACATCAATATATTCTTGAGCACTGGTACTCACATGCATGTCCTTGTAAGCTCTAATGATAATAGATGCTGGTGGTCCTAAACTTTGCATGATGCACTGTTTTTTCTTTTCCTCTGAGCAGGTCCATTCCTCTATCACTTGTTGTGCAAAATCTTTCCACACCTCAAAATTTTCTTCACCAGCGGGGACAGGTAGCTCTACTGAAAAAGCCTTTCATTTTGCGATAAGAATCTAAATTCTGAACAATGACATCAGTGACTTTTAGCAGCAGATGCTCAATATTTGTTTCCTGCCTTGTGGCCGTAGCAATCAACATTACAGTTTCTCCTGATGAAGCAGTTGTATTCAATGGCTACCACTTTACGGGCAGGGATGGTAACTTCCAAGTTACTGGAGGTGCGATTACTGGAAATACTAAAGCACAACCAATTACTTCAGCCCCTTTTGGCTATATGCAAAAGGACCATTTAACTGGATTTAAATCCACCTCACTGAGACAGAGTTAATGGGTATACAGTTCATAATTCTCAGCTTCCTCTCTTTTATCCACAAGAGCGGCAGATTTGCAAGGTTTTGTTGCATTTAGTGCCTCCTGCAATCTATGGGCACTTACAGTGATAGGTACCTTTGAAATAGCAAATGTCCTTTTAGGTGGATGTCCTTCTTCCAGGGCCCACTGCCTCACAGCTTCTGTTGATAACAGTGACATGGTTGTTCCTAAGTGTCCTAATCCAAGATATTTATCTCAGCAGTGCCTCCAAATGTATTCTTTTCACTCCCTACGGCTACTGGAGTATGATGGCGCCACCTGTATAGTATTTAGGAGCAGAGTGTTCATAATCTGTGTGAATAGGACAGGATCTCTAACAAGCGCTAGTGCCTCCACTCAATTTGAGCTTATGGATAGCAAGTGAAATCCCAATCAAGAAATGTATCATCCACATAGACAGAAATCCACACAGCATTGTATTTAAAAGTCCATGTATTGAAGAAATAACATTCAGTGAACCATCCAACATAAGGTATTTTCCAAACAGGAACATAAAATCATTAACAGTCTCTATGTATGTCTCAGTGAGGTGAAGCTGCAGCACTTACAGTCTGTCTCTCTCAGCAGGAATCCACTGGTCTCTCTCCAACATGTGCTCTCTCCAACATGTGTTCTCTCCTCCCCCAAAACTTACCCAGGAATTCTTGCCATGCCTCTGCTCTTCTTAATGACCTCATCCTCAATGCAGAGAGAGAGCATAGCAGCCATATTGGAAAAGGGCAAAACAAACACTGCATAACAGGGGTATATACTTGGAAAATGGACAAAGAAATGATCACATCGCTACACAAATAAAATTACATTACGCACAAGTCCTTTCTTCTTTTGGAAGGTGTTATTTGCATGATTTTGAAAACAATATTTCAAAACAGTTTAAAAGTATGTGTATTTTGTAATATGTTAATATCAATTAAATCATAGGGACAGTTGTGTATTATTTCCAATACATACATTAAGAAATTCTTGAAATTCGTCTGATCCCCTAAACCTCCGATTATATCTAAATACAAGCTAGGTATTTCTGAGTATAAACACCTTATTTAATACAAAAGCATTTCAGTCAGATAATTCCAGATAGTTTTACAGTACAGAAGAGGTCATTAGGTATGAAAAATTTTCCGAATGATATTTAGTTAGACTAAAAATTAAAAACTTAAAATTGTCTTAACATAAGTTTTACTGAACAAAATGTTAGCCTTGCAGTTCCTCAACTACACCTCAGAGCGCCGCTGTTTGACCAATAAGCAGAAAAATACAGAACTGGAGATCCACTGGTATTTTTATCATTCACATACACTGCAGAGCTGCATGAAGAGGCACAGCCATTTTTGGATTCTCCCAAAGGAAGGTGCTGGATGTTTTCTTTTTTCTAATAATAAGGGGATTGAACAGTGCCTTATTCATGTCTCACTGGATTACATATACTGTATATAAAGCATTTGATGGAAGATTGGAAATGTTGAGAATGGATCAGATGAAGCCAAAGACATATAAAGGACTGAAGTGGCAAGTATTATTTCCCTTATTATTTACCTGCCTATGTCATTCAGTTTTTGGTCAGATTAATCTATCCATTGTAGAAGAAATGACAAAAGACTCTGTTATTGCAAATATTGCCAGGGATCTTGGATTAGATATTAATCAGCACTCATCCAGAAAGCTGAGAATTGTATCATCAGACTCAGAGAAATATTTTTATGTGAATGTAAATAATGGAAATCTATATGTAAAGGAGAGGATAGACAGAGAAGCTCTGTGTGGGTCAGAAGCTACCTGTTTCCTAACCTTTGATGCTGTGGTTGAACATTCTTTCAATATTTTCAAAGTGAAAATAGAAATTCAGGACATTAATGACAATCCTCCAGTATTTTATCCTGAGACGTTCACTATAGAAACTATTGAACTAACATCACCAGGAACAAGATTTGCATTACAAAATGCAGAAGATCTGGATATTGGTATTAATTCAGTACAGACATATAAACTCAGTGACAATTCACACTTTACACTAAGCATGAAGATCAGCAGTGATGGATTTAAATCTCCTGAGATTGTGTTGGAGAAATCATTGGATCAAGAATTACAAAATGTTCATGAACTGATTTTAACTGCTCTGGATGGAGGAAATCCTGTGAGATCTGGGACGGCTGTAATACGAATTATTGTTATTGATGCTAATGATAATTTTCCAATATTTTCCCAAGAGGTTTACAAAGTTAGTGTGAATGAGAATAGTGCAGAAAACACTACTATAATCAAGGTAAATGCAAATGACATGGATGCCGGTACAAATGGGCAAATTACTTATTCATTCAGTAAATCATCAGGAAATGTCCATTCTTCTGGCCTTTTCAGAATTCATCCCAAAAGCGGTGACATTAACATAAACAAAAATTTGGATTTTGAGAAAACAAGGAATTATGAACTATCTGTGCAAGCTAAAGATGGTGGAGGACTTGTTTCTCATTGTAAGGTATTGATACAAGTGTTAGATGAGAATGATAATGCTCCGGAGATATCTATCAACACATTATCTTCACCCATTCCTGAGGATTCAGCACCTGGAACAATGGTAGCTCTCATTAAAGTTCATGATAAAGATTCTGGAGAAAATGGTCAAGTTGAAAGTAGCATTCTTGAAGAAAATCTTTTCAGATTGATATTATCATCTGATAGCTATTACAGAATTGTGACTTCAAGTAAGCTGGACAGAGAGAAAGTTTCTAGTTATAGCATTACAGTCTTAGCTAGAGATAGTGGATCCCCAACACTTTCCAGTAGCAGAATAATCACACTGGAGATATCTGATGTTAATGACAACCCACCTGTTTTTATGAAACCTTCCTATGTCATTTATGTGCCGGAAAACAACTTACCTGGAGCCTCAATATACAGAGTACATGCTTTCGATCCTGATGATGGCAAAAATGCTAAAATCTTGTATTCAGTATACAGTGAAGTACCAGTGTCTTCCTATTTTTCTGTCAACATGGAGAATGGGGTTCTCTATGCTCAGAGATCATTTGACTATGAAGAGCATAATGAGTTTGTAGTACAACTTAATGCCAGAGACAATGGTTCTCCATCGCTAAACAGCAATTCAACACTGATAATCAGAATAGTGGATCGCAATGACAACGAACCAAAAATTTTGTATCCACTTCCAGAAAGTGGAGGATCAGCTGTGTTTGAGATGGTCCCTTTTTCCTCAGGACCAGGATCTTTAATAACAAAGGTGGTTGCAGTGGATGCAGATGTGGGGCACAATGCTTGGCTTTCTTATCATTTCATGCAAATGTTTGAACCATCTTACTTTACCATCAATGAATATACAGGAGAAATCGGAACATTGCGTCATTTTCAGGAAAAAGATGTACTGAAACACAAGGTTGTGGTTATGGTGAAGGACAACGGAGATCCCTCTCTCTCAGCTACTGTTACAATAAATCTTATTATTGCAGATAACTTCCAACAGGTGGCTCCTAAAATTAGCAATCAGATCAATGAAGATCCACAAACCAATCTGCAGTTGTATTTAGTAATTGCCTTAGCCATCATTTCATTTTTATTTATTATTACTGTAATGTTAGTCTTCATTTCAAAATGCAAGCATCCAAAACCTACTCCATATCTTGGACCTCTAAGTACAAATTTGTACCCAACAGTTGATCCCAGAATACTCTCTATGTACAGCGACGGAAACTTAACCCTTCCCTACTCCTACAATGTTTGTGTGGCTTTGGATTCATGTGAAAATGACTTTACTTATGTAAAATCTAAACAAGAAGTTCCTGTAGAAAATCTTATTGATGCTGAGGATTCAGGACTTGGAAATGAAAGTGGTAAGGATACATCTTCAAACAGTGCCATACAGGTGAGTATATGGTAAATGTTAAAATATTTGGTATGGTAATTATATCGAAATTTAAGATTTCCAAAACACTGGCAGTGCTTATTAGGTCTCTGTTCACATATATGTGAATTAGATGTGATTTGAACCGCATCCAATTCGCATAACCTATGAACCGGCAGCCTTCTCAATGCTGTCAGTTCACATATGTGCAGGGTGGCCGTGGTGCAATTTTAAAAAGAGTCCTGTGCATTTCTCAGTCTAGTTCAGGTGCAATTTCAGGTAAAAATTTGCACCTGAACCAGTGAACAGGACCACACTGGACCGCTGAAACCGCAGCCGCACAAGTTTGAATGGAACCTAAGTTCAAATGTTGATTCCAGAGCTGTTTATAAACAAGCAGTAAGTTGTCTCATGTGTGAGCTGTCTGTGTTACACTGAAGCTATTAAATTTAAACTTATATTGGAAAATGATACAGTAGGGTAATATTGTGTAATATGCTTATAAATCAGGCCCTTCCTTACTGTTCAATTGCCTCAACAACTTTGTTTATTAAAGGCTAAGTTCACCTTTCCAACATGTTACATGTTGCACCCACATGTTCAGCAGGTTCCCCTCATTCCCCTTACCCCCCCTTTTCTATTTTGACAGTAGGTGGGGGTTTCTCTCCCTGCATTCGCTATCACATTTTAAAAACAGTGTGACTGTGTGGGACTCTGTCCACACAGCCTTGTCATTCATTCACAGGAATTTGCGAATAAATAAAGTCTATCTGTCACCATGGTAAATTAACTTGTAGTTTAAATGAGCTGTGAGTGGGCTGATCAGTACACTTGTAGTTCATTCATTCTTCCTCCTTTTTATACTGAAAGCCTGTATACAGGTACAGGCACAAAGCTGGAGGAAGACTGTGCAGCAGCCTGATACTCCTCCAGGCACCCTGTAAAAAAAATAAATAAATGCACATCCTTTTACCTGCAAAATAATGTGCATGTATTATTTTTTTAAAAGATGAACCTATCCTTTAAATGATAAAAAATGTTTGATCAGTTGCAGAGAAGGTTCTTCTTTTTCTATGAACTTTGATAAATTAGGCCTAAGGCACTCTAGCTGTATTTCTTTCATCTGATTCTAATAGCTCAGTGGAAATAAAATTTAACATTTGTACTGATCTATAAAACGATGTTGCTATGTTATTATTTTTTTAATTTCATTGAATTGTTTTTAAAAAAGAACACTGCTATAGAACAGTGAGATGTTGAATGCCTTTAAAAAGGTTAACCCTTTTGTCTACTTATATTGAAAATGGAAGATAGCTATCTTTCAAACTACTACTTGAAAAGTTTGTGTTTTACCCCTCCATTGCATTATGGTAATTTACAGCATAGCTTAAACAGAAGGAAGCATTATATTATGAGACCTAAGCTTTTTGTCCTGGTTCATACTTATAAAATAATGATGTGCTGAGGAGACGGAGCGATTACACAAAAACAAAGTTCAAACTTAAGGGGTTGTAAACCCTCAAATATAGCCGGTGAAGTGACTGGCCTCAGGTGATACAAAGAGATTAAACAAATCCTCCAACATAAGTTGTACCTTTTTATCTACAGTCCTCTCTCCTCTATATCCGTTCAAAGTGCAGAATTTTTACAGCTTGTCTGAGCTGTCAGAAAACAGGGGGCTAAAATTACACACTGCAGAGCTCAATGAGAAGAGCTCTGAGAGCTGATTATAGCAAAGGGACACACCCATTTCACACAGCACACAGAGTAGTGTTGAAGCTGTCAATCACAGGCTGTGTGCTGAAGCTCCAGCTTCTGTCACCTTTTTAGCTCTTGGTGTCAGAAAAACCTGTCAGAAGCAGAGGAAAAAAGGCAGGGGAATGCAGAGAGAAATGTCACTTAGTGCTCAGAATTGAGACAAGTACACACTACAGAGGGATATGTTTTTTCATATTTCATGTCAGAGGTTTACAACCACTTTAAGAAAAAATTCCCAACTTTTTTATTATCCTTCTGCCAACTACACACAGGACCTTATTTCTTCTACTGCCATGATCCTGGACATTTCACAATTCAGCATTAAAATTAACCACCATGCACAGAAGCATGTGTGGATATATACTCCTCAAGCCCTATTTTGGTTACTGTTTATTTCTACATTCTAGCAACCAGTCTAATACATTATAAAGAATGTAGAATTACAGTTTTTAAAACTCTACAAATATTTGACATCTTTTGTATTATTCAATGAATCAATAGACCATGAGCTGCCATTACTATAATATGACTAATATTAGGCTTTTGGACAAACCAGGTATTAGGATTCAGCAAAGTATATGGGTAGGATGCATGTATATTTAAAAATGTAATATTCATGGGTAACATAAACTAAAGGGTTCACGTTACACCACATTTGTTTTAATAATGGTGATTAGCAACCTAATATTATGGTCAGTTGTGTAGTCTTTACCAACAGGTGATATTTGTTCTGCTGTACCTTACCACAAAGTTGACTTAACATTATTATTGTAGTTTATGGTGGTATTATCGTCAGCTGTTTAATTTTACATTTCAAAATGCATTTCCACAAATATTTGTATAGTGAGGATTATACTATAATTATAGATTGTTTGCACCAACATTACATTTTCTAGTAAGTTTTATATAATTATAGATGTGATGCCTCATGATATTGTTTCCCTCTCCTCTTGTCTGGGCACCCTGGGACCTGAACCTTTAGATTTCATTACAGCATATTCAAGCCCAAAAAGAAGAATTGCATAGATTGCAGCATATCGATCCTTAGATGTGGTGGCTCCATTAAGTTTAATTTTTCAGGATTCATTCACTTTATTTTCACATGGTGATCCTGTCAGTAAAACACTTCCTGTCCTAGGGTGACAACACACACTCACTATATTGCATATGTGGAGAAGCAGTATTATCACCCTCAGACAGAATGTGTGTTGGGACTATAGAACACCCCTCTACCACTCCAAAACATGAGGGGTGTTCTGTAGCTCACAGAGTTAAACTTGGCTAATAATATTTCTTGAGATATCAGTGCAGTAGAGGCAGAAAGTACAAGAAGTTTCAAGCTCACTGAATTTCTGATGAGATCAACACTTACTGAGTTGATATAACAAATGCTTTGTATATTTAACAAACCAACAGTAAATACATAAGGGAAATCCATTATGGTTTGCATGCACTTTGCTCCCATTTTTTACAAGTATTTATACCGTTTATGTTACTAATTCTTGCAGTTCTTCTATGACCATCAGTGCATATTTTTGCTGGTCTCAGGGAATTATATTGTTGTATCCAACTGGCACAAAGTGACAGTCACACTTTTGTTTGTAATTTCTACTTTTTTAGTTTTACTGTTTTTTAAAGACTATCAGATTAGGCTGTAATAGAAGCAAAATTAAGTAATGAAAGTGGGAGAAAAGCAATGTAAACACGGCCCACAATACATCAATGCACATTGAAGTCTGTGTCAACATGAATGGGGAAATACATAAATATGTTTAATTTTATCCAGCACTTTTATTCATCATTGTTTTAAGTAGTATTTTATATATCTGGTAAAATAGTCAGTAAGTACAGAATATGTATCTGTTATTCCGTTTCTTGTTTTGCAAGATTAAACTAGCATGCAAAGTAAAGGTAAAAAGACATTAGACAATGTTACCTGTGGAAAAGTTTGCAAATAACTTTCTTTTTTCTAATAATATCCTTTTGCCCATTGTGAATTCCCTATTTGCTATGTGTTCAAGTCTATGCTGAATGAGAACACTATAAGTAATTCAACCATCAGCATAGGGATGGTGGTTTCCGGTCCATATGTGAATTGCCTATTTGCAGGTCCAGGCTATGCTGCTTTGGAAATGTGTGTAGATATAAACATTATTACCTACAATTATTTTCTGTTTGTAGGTGTTTTTTGCACTGAATAATATTTTTAAATCAGATTTAAAGTATTTATTTTAAAAGACATTTGCTATAAGGCATTTCTCTTAAACTCTTGAAATCGGTAGGAGCCGTACAAAGCGTATAGTATGTACCCAGTTGAACTAGTTTCAGATTCTGTAACCTGCATTGAAGTAGGATGTATTTTATGTAGCATGTCTTAAGCCTCGTACACACGATCGGATTTTCGTCTGGATTTTCGTCCGAGAATTGTGTGATGACAGACTGTTTGCCTAAAATCCGACTGTTCGTATGCTCCATCAGACAATTGTTGCCCAACTTTCCACCAACAAATGTTGGATGGCAGGCTAGTAAACGGTCTGTTGTCAGATTTTCCTATCGTGTGTACACAAGTCCGTCACTCAAAAGTCCAAAGTACAAACACACATGCTCAGAAGCAAGGACAAGCCGGAAGCGGACGGTCTTGTAAACTAGCACTCGTAATGGAGAATTAACATTTGTGACACGGCAAATTATGAAATCTCGAAATTCAGAGCACATTCTCTTCTTCTTTAATGGGATAATAATGAAGCTGCTTTGCTAGTGATACTGATGTACCAAACGTATTTTCAAAGGCTTTATTTTTCTAGTGATATCAAGAATAATATTATTATGCTTGTTTTCTTTGCTTTTTTTGGCCAAGTTACCACAGCGCTATTATCCTGTAGTTTTTAATCTCAAAGATAAAACTATGTTGGTGTCCCTTGTTAATTTTACATTGTATTTTTGAAAATGTACTGGCCTACTCCCAAACTGTCATTTAAAGTAAAACACATAGCCAAGTATTATTCTACACAATCTTTTAATTGTGAATTAAAAAAACAAAACAAATACAATTAGACATGCTATCTGCCAATAAAACATAACCAAAAAGTGCATTCTATGCATCCAAAAATATAGAAAATATAACAAATCAAATCATTAGTCAACCAAAAAATAAAATAAAAGCCTCGTGCATGTATCCTGCTTCTTAATATAGGGGGTCAACAATGCCAAGAGTTGGTGAAAGTAGGGGTCCGTCATATGGAGATAATACCGAAAATCATCCAGATTATTCTCCTGGAGCTCTGGCAGCAAAGGCATATGACATAATTGGTCACGATTATTAAAGCAACCAATTTTTGGTCCAAGAACTCCTCCTCCTGTTCCTGGCCTGGACTTGGGTCAAAGCAATAACTCCAAGGCCAATAATAACATGTTATCTCCTCCGATTCCGCAACATGGCTGGTTGGCAAACGGCCATTCAGAAACTAACTGAAAAGAGTGAATTGAAATGAAAAGTGCAAAATGAAAAGCGCTAATCAACACTCACCAAACTTCTACTAACATGAAATTATCAGAAGGAGCACAAAGGCTGGCGCATGACAATTGAACTTCCTCTTTATCGGCTCATAGTACATCTAGTACTACATTTGTGTTTATTGGCTGACAATTGTATACCATTTGTAGGCAAGACAAAATCCAGGCACACGCTCTTCGGACAAAAGTCTGCCGCTTTGTCTGCGGTAAATCTGATCTTGTGTATCAGGCTTTAGGCATATGTAGTTTTACATTTATTTTGTTTAAAAAAAAAAAAAAAAAGAAAGAAAACTTTATGTTGGCTTTGGAATTTACAGATAGTATTCTATTCTTTGCTAAACCAGTTAAACAGTATAATATTATCATCAAGCTGTTCGTTTTTAGATGTCATATGTTGAATATGTGCAAAATGTATTTAGGCTATTTTTGCCATCATTTAAAATGTATTCAAAGTTTAACACCTAAATTTAGTTTGGAAATTAAATAGATGGTCTAAAAGGTTAAATTAAAAGTACAAATGAAAGGAATAAAATAATACGATGACTAAATAGAACTGTACACTGGAACATTTGAGTGTTGCAGTTCCTCACTTATGCCTCAGAGCGCCGCTGTTTGACCAATAAGGAGCAAAATGCAGAACTGGAGATCCACTGGTATTTTCATCATTCACAAACCATGCAGATCTGTAAGAAGAGGCACACAACCATTTTCTGGATTCCTTCTGCACATAACACAGGATTATTTATTTTCTTCACAAATATATGGATTGATCTATACATACTTCCTTACTTTGGATTACAAATGTCTAATGCTCTGAAGGATATTTCTGTATGATACTAAAAATAAATGCAAAGATGAAGAACAACTCACAGATATACAAAGGAATCAGATGGCAAGTAATATTTTGCTTTTTATTTTCCTGGCTGTGTCATTCAGTTACTGGTCAGATTCAATATTCCATTGTAGAAGAAATGAGAAAAGATTCTGTTATAGCAAATATTGCAGATGATCTTGGATTGGATATCAAACAACTCTCATTTAGAAAGCTGAAAATAATATCTTATATATCAGAGAAATATTTGTATGTGAATTTAGACAATGGGAATCTCTATGTGAAGGACAGGATAGATAGGGAGACACTGTGTGGGGCAGAAGCTACCTGCTTCCTAACCTTTGATGCTGTGGTTGAAAATCCATTCAATGTTTTCAGTGTCAGCATAGAAATTCAAGATATCAATGATAATTCCCCTGTGTTCTTCCATGAACCCTTCACAATAAATATGTTAGAATCTACTCCATCTGGAACAAAATTTGCTTTACAAGGTGCAGAAGATCCAGATATGGGTGTCAGTTCAGTACAGACATATCAGCTCAGTTATAATCAGCATTTTTTACTGACCGAAAGCATGAATCCAGATGGAAGCAAATTTCCAGAACTTGCATTAGAAAAACCTTTAGATCGAGAGACTTTAAAAGCTCATGAATTAATTTTAACAGCATTAGATGGAGGTAGTCCAATAAGGTCTGGAACTGCTCTAGTAAGAATTATTGTTACAGATGTCAACGATAATTTTCCTGTATTCAATGAACAACTATATAAAGTCAGTGTAAATGAAAGTATCCCAACCAATACTATTGTAACTGCTGTAAGTGCAATGGATAAAGATGAAGATGTGAATGGACAGATTACATATTCTTTTAGCAAGACATCAGGATATCATAAAGGAACTTTTATTATTAATCCCTTAACTGGTGAAATTAAAACAAACAGTAATTTAGATTATGAACTGACAAAAAATTATGAGCTGCCTGTTCAAGCGAAGGATGGAGGAGGACTTGTTTCTCATTGTAAAGTTTTGATAGAAGTGATAGATGAAAATGATAATGCTCCAGAAATATCAATCACCTCATTAACTTCACCCATTCCTGAGGATACTGCACCTGGAACAATGATTGCTCTAATCAGAGTCCATGATAAAGATGCAGAAGAAAACGGAGAAGTGGACTGTAAGCTCACAGGAGAAATGCCATTTAATTTAGTTTTGTCATCTAACAGTTTTTATACTATTGTGACCACAAGTGCTATGGATCGGGAGAAAGTGTCTAATTATAACATCACAATTGTAGCTACAGACAGAGGATCTCCTTCACTTTCCAGTCAGAAAACCATACAACTGGAGTTATCAGATGTTAATGATAATCCACCACTGTTTGTAAAATCTACTTATGTTGCTTATGTACAAGAGAACAATTCACCAGGATCCTCAATATACAGTATACAGGCTTCTGATGATGATGCTGGAGACAATGCTAAAATAATTTATTCCATTTCAAACAAAAATACAAAAGATCCTGCTATGTCTTCCTGTTTTTCTCTTAATATAGACACTGGAGTTATCTATGCCCAGAGATCATTTGATTATGAGCAGCACAATGAGTATGTAATAGAAGTGACAGCGAAAGACAATGGACACCCATCTCTGAGCAGCAACACAACAATAACTATCAAAGTCATAGATCAGAATGATAATGCACCAAAACTCCTATACCCATCCCCAGAGAGTGGAGCATCAGCATGGTTTGAGATGGTCCCTTTTGGAGCTGAGCCTGGATCATTAATAACAAAGGTGGTTGCAGTGGATGCAGATTCTGGACATAATGCTTGGCTCTCTTATCATTTTATACATGTATCTGAACCATCTTACTTTTCCATTGATGAACATACAGGAGAAATTCGAACACAGCATGTTTTCCAAGAGAAGGATATACTAAATCACAAGGTTGTGGTGATGGTAAGGGACAATGGGATTCCATCTCACTCTGCTACAGTTACCATCACTCTTGTTGTTGCAGATAATTTCCAACAGGTAGCCCCTAAATTTGTCAATAATTTCCCTGATGAAGAGACGCAGTCCAATCTGCAGCTGTACTTGGTAATTGCCCTAGCAGTCATTTCTTTGCTATTTATCATAACTGTCATGTTGGCTGTTATATCTAAATGTAGGACGTCAAAACCATTCCCAGTATATGGGCCGGTCAGTTCAAATTTATATCCTCAAGTTGATCCTAGGATGTTGTCTCAATATGCCAGTGGAACACTAACACTTCCCTACTCTTACAATGTTTGTGTGGCTTTGGATTCTGGGGAAAGTGACTTTACATACATGAAAACTAATCAAAATGTCCCTGTGGATAATCTTATTGATGCTGATGATTCAGGTCTTGGAAATGAAAGTTTAAAGGAGGCTTTACCAACTGGCAGTCAAATTCAGGTGAGTTTTTAAAAATGTTGTGTCTCCCCTAGGAAACTCACATTTTATAATACCAACTCTAGCAATATTTCTATTTTGTCTCACATGTCACATTTGGAAAAGGTGACCTAACAGTTGCCTAACAAATTATCTTGTTAATTTTTCAGTACAAGAAAAATTTAGTGTAAATGACAAAGGTCAGAAAAGTTAAGGCTTATTGGAGTTTTTTTGTAATAAAATGTGAGGACTATAGCATGTGGAATATCAATCTTAAAGTGTATCTCCAGCCAAAATTAAATGACAGTGGTACAGTAGTTATTTCCTTTGCTCTTCAATAGCAGTTACCTGTTGATCCTGACAAATATCTGTTTATTCAGACACTTCTGGTGTCAGGTCAACAACGCTATGTTATTCCCTTTCAAATGTATAGTGTAAATGCCTCAGCATTTTGGCACACAAACCTTCCATAGCTAATTGCAGTATGAAGGAACACAATGCAAACTTCCTCCTACACAAATGAACAGTAATTCTGGAGGAAGCTCCAACAGTGTTCACTGTATGCTGGCACCTTTCTCCATCCATTACTTCCACAGTGAGGCAGATTACTTTGAGTGTTTGGGGTCATGTGACAGCCAATAAACACAGAAAAATAAGGTATTTACAAAGTTATTTTGAATTATTTTAAACAAGAATGAGCTTAACCCCTTCCAGCTGACGTAGCACATATATGCGGCCTCGCAGAAGTGGGCTTTTTTCCGTGGGGGCTGCATATATGTGTAGCTCTCTTTGTACTGGGAGCACACTGCACAGCATGCTCCCAGCATAGAGATCGGTGTCTCACTGAGAGCGGGACCCGGATCTCCCGATTCTGGGTGACCTGATCACTGTGGTAGCCTCTGATTGGCTACCACAATGATCGGTTACTGCAAAGCCCGCCCCTGTGTTTTTCTCTTTCTGTGAATGAAGAGGAAAGATACAATGTATCTTTCTCTTTCCTTCCAGAGAGGGGAAAAAAGTGTTTGTTAAACTAAAAAAAAAAAAGAAATAATAAAAAAGAAAAGAAAAAAAAAATAAAGAAAAAATACCTAGATCAAGGTTTGATCTAGGTCAGTGCCAGGGTTAGTGTTTGGGTCAAGATCTGGGTCAAAGGTCATGGCCAGGGTCAATGGTCAGGGTCAGTGTATTTTGAGCCGGATTTTTTATTTTTTATTAGCATTAGTGTCACTTAGTGTCAGTGTGTTATAGGTAGGACTACAAAAAAAAAAAGCAAAATGCGCACTATTGCTTCTGGGCTGTACTATGGGTACAAAAAACAACTGTCATACACATGTGTATAAGTAAGATATACAGTTAAGTAAAAAAAAAATCTTTTTTACTATTTTGGGCCAGTTTTCCTTTGATAATAAAAAAACAGGAGATATGCATAACCATTTACTACCAAATAAAAGCCCAATTTGTTCTATGAAAAACAAGGTATAATCAACCTGGATGCACAAAGTAGTTGTGATGATAGGTCCAGTTTTACTAACATATGTTAAAATTGCAAATTAGCTTAGGCATTTAGATTTGTTTTACCCTTAGGCGTGAAGGGGTTAAGCTTTTCATGAGAGCCATGGTGACATTTCTATCTGCTTTAAATGTAGTAAATATTGCAACACGTGTTCCAAGCCCATGATATCAGTAAATGTATTACACCCTGATCAGATTAAAATATACCAGCCCTTTTTGTCAAAGCCAGTAGCAATTCCCAATAATAGATAATTCTACCTTCCCAGTTCCAGCTTCCACTGGTAACTGGAAATCTTAAAATGGAACTGCTACCAAAATTGATTCTGTAGGTTTGGATTTGCTTAAGTGTCCATGATCACTAAAAGACAGTGCAGGGGAATACAACATTTTAGGCTCTCAGTGGAGCAAGGTAAAAGGAGTATCTTCTAGTAGACAGTGGACACTTGTTCTGCTGAAAATTGGAATTATTCCTTTATGTTCTAATGACGCTTCCATTTACTTCCTGCTGTGTTGTGATGTAATAGTTGTTTTAGTTTTGTATAAGTTATTTTTTTTATTTTTATAATAGAAAAATAATGTAATTACATCTGCTGCTAACCTATAAATGTAGTTTGGTGACTGGTAATTGTATTTAGGTGTCATTTTATTTTATTTTTGTGGTTATAAATAGTAAATAAATGTTTGTGTACAAAATAATGCATTTAAAATGATTTATACAAGTAGACATGTCAACCAAGATGTGTGACTGTGTATTTGATCATAAAAATGTTTTTGCAGGTTACTATGACTGTTTAGATACTTGGAGTGTGTATGTGGCATTTTCAGTTTTTCATATTTTTTTCCCATACACGCATACACATATGTATAGTTGCTGTCTTGCTATCTATCCATCCACATAAAACCAATTGAAATGACTATGAATGTGTCCTAAAATGCTGTTTGATCTCCAGCTAAGTCATAGTAATAGATAAACACAATCATTTTAAACCACTCACACACACACATTTGTAATCTATGATATCTAAATGGAATGCATTGTTTTGTTGTTTCATCTGGCAAAGGTGAACTAAACTGGTAAAACATTTTTTTAGCTGCAATAATTTCCATCAAAAATGTAGCACCTGGTCAGTAGGGATGAGCTTGGGTTCAGTTCCGGGTTTGGTGGAACGTCGGAAGGCAGCTGTCAGTGCCCGGCCAATTAACTATGGAGAGGCCATGTGGCCCTATTAGGTCAATGATGTCACCTGCATCTCAACGTGCAGCTGTAGGGCTGTTAATTTCACATTGAGAGCTGGTTGGCCCAGGAATGAAAGCTTACTTCCGAGCTCAGCTGAAACCAAGTTCACTACTAGCCAGATTTGTACAATGGTTAGGAGGAACCATTTCTCTTTAAAATGTATTCTCACTTTTGCAGTAAAATTTTGGAAACTCCTACTACATATATTTATTACCTTTCTAGTTTTTCTAAGGTACAAGATGATACATATGAACCCAAGCTATTCTGAACAATTTCAGAGAAACAAAGTGGGTCAGAATAGGTTTCCACATATTGTCATACATTGCAGAATTCAAACCTCTGTGGCAAACAATGGTAAAATTTAATTTACAACTGATAGTGAAATATGTCAGCACAGTACAGCCAGGTTTAGTTATTTTAAACACTAATTGCACAGCCCCGTTCTTAACATTACATAGGGAGAAAATAGGTATCTAGTTTAAGCAACTACAGAGTACTAAAAATATAAGCTTTTTTATTGTTTTAAATAAAGTGTTTATAAAATAGGAACATGTAACAAATATATAGTAGTTATTATCCCAATTTGGCTGCAAAAGTGTAAATACACTTTAAAAACTGTTTCAGTTAGTTGTGTAGTGCTTGACTTCCTTGCATAAACAGCTTCTTCAGGTTATGCAAACGTAGCTCAATGGGGGTCGCGGTCTGGACTCCGACATGGCCATTCCAAATACATATTCTCTTTTGTGGTTTATCCAGGCAGTCTTTTGCAGGCAGCAGAATTTTCTAAAGAGCAATGGCTTCTTTCATGGTGTCCTTCCATAAATACCATTCTTGTTTTGCAGTTTCGCATAAGGGACATTTGATTTAGCAAGTTTGTGAGATTCTAAAGGAATAATAAACACAGGAAGTAGTAGACAAACAGTGCAATGCTTTGTCCACCATACATGTTTGTATTGGAAGCGCATCTTAAAAAACACAACATACAGGGATATGGGAAATAATTATAGTCTTCAACCTTACCTACTATGAAACTATAAGAAATAAAAAAATATATACAGTATTTTTTTTTTCATTTTCTTGCTAATAACTATGTATTAGCAAGAAAATGAAAACAAAAATACTGTATATGTTTTCTTATTTTCTTAGAAAGCTAGACTGTTAGACCTCTTTCACATGGGTGGCTAGAAGGGTGGTAAAAACAGGTGGATAGTCCACATTGTATTGCTCCCTGACCACCCACCAACAAGTGGCAGCCAAAGGGATATGTACACATGCCATGGCTGTGAATCAAAGCATCAAAGTTTAGGAAAATTTTACTATGTCTTTAGAAAGGTATGGCATGGTTATGGTGCAGTATTCTAATGCAAAATCCCCATAGGGATTGAAAAAAAAAACATATGCAGGAGGCACCAGAATCAGCTCCTAAGTGCTTGGAAGCCACTGCCTTATCTCCCTCTGAAAAGTGATCCATGACAAATCACTTTTCAAAGGGGAATTCTAGAAACTGCTGCCAATGTGAAAAGGGCCCTAGTTATCTAATCATGGCATCATTCTGAAGAAACTTCATATATCTGATACATTAGTTTGTTGGTTAAAAAAGTATGTTTTGTATATATTTTTTTTGTAATTGTTTCTTGCTTTGCAAAATACAGTTAGTAAGCTTTAGGCAATGGTTACTGGGACATACAGTAAATATAAATAACCTACCCCAAATGAAGAAAAGACTTATTGGTAATGTTTTTACATGGCGGGCTTGTGGCATATTGTCTTACCTACTTGGTGCTCAAAGCAACACCTAACCTGAACCAGAAAAGCTATCCAGAAAAGCTATTCATGGATAGTGCTGTCTCAGTCTCAATACCTCAACAAAACAGAGGGGCTAGTGGTGGGGTGCCACAGTAACTTTACTTGAGTACAAATTATCATTAGAAAACATTACTGTCCAAGACAATTATGCAGCTAAACATGACTTTACTCAGCAATATGTGTGAAACATGCTGGTTTTTAAGTAATATTTAATTGTTGACGTTAAAGTGATTGTAAAATATCAGTTTTTTTCTATAAAAATAACAAACATGTTATACTTACCTGCCCTGTGCAGTGGATTTGCACAGAGCAGCCCAGATCCTCCTTTTCTCAGGTCCCTCTTCTGTGCTCCTGGCCCCTCCATCTTGTCGAGTGCCCCCACAGCAAGCAGCTTGCTATGGGGGCACACTAGCCAAGTCACAGCTCCGTGAATCTATTCAGACACGAATCCCCAAACTGGCCCCATCCCCTCTCTCTCCTGATTGGCTGACTGACTTTGATTGACAGCAGTGGGAGCCAATCAGGAGAAAGAGTCTCAGATGGACATTGCTGGACAGAGATGGGGCTCAGGTAAGTATTAGGGGGGCCGAGGGGGGCTGCTGCACACAGAAGACTTTTTATCTTAATGCATAGCATGCATTAAGATAAAAAACTCTCTGACTTTACAATCACTTTAAGATTTAAAATATGTTAAGATATGTTTTTAACTCCTACAATAATGACCTATTGTACATACTGTTAAGCATGTACTCAATTGTTGCACTAGAATACAATTCTATAGGTTGTGCATTGTAGCATACCTGATCGTCAGATAATATGCTAATAGAAAAGTATAAAAAAAATGTAAATATAAACTTTATCATGAATAAACTAGAACATACTTGTAACAAGGCTAAGGTTTGTCACACTTAAAGCTCAAGTTTGGTCAAAACAGAAAAAAACATAAATCATCACAAGGGGCATTATTCACTATAAAAGCCAATCTAAAGTTCCAGATTTAAATATTGTGATATTATTTTATAATAATATTATTATATATAATAAAAGAAACCTACCTGCCAGCTCACAGTCTTCTTTGTAATGTACACTGAGCTGCACAAGCACAGCTCAGTTTACATTCCGACACAGCACCTGCCTATGTGCAGGAGTGACTTCATCCCACACCAGCCAATGAGGATGGCTGTAGTCCGGCACCTGGAAGAAGGCAGGTAGAAGATGCCAGCGAAGGATGTTGGACAGTTAAAGGGACTTTAGTTCCACTTTATTCTGATGCGTCCCATGTGCTGCAGGTTCTTGATCTACTTGAAATCTTCATCCTCTGACCCCCCCAACTCCCTTTGCAAAGGAGGGACAGATAAAAAAAAGGTCAAAAGGCATTCATAGATCATTGTTTTATTCCCAGATGCTATAATATGACTTCTATGAATTGAGGAGCTGGGCGGAAAGGGCAGGCATAATCAGGGACTCTAGATGAATAGAATAGGGCAGCAGGAGTGGAGATCAATGGCTCAGGTTTCAAGGAAAGCAGGAGCCAACACTAGAAGGGACACATTTTATTAGTAAGTAATGTCCCTTGTGGTGATTGTGTGTATTTTATTCTGACTAAACTTGGCCTTTTTTTTTAAAAAGAAACCAATTTTAAAGTCTAACTTAAGCCAACAGATTTGTTGTTCAGGTAGAGTGGAAAAAGCTTGTAACCTCTGCCAGGTTTATATTACTGTTTGTGCCCCCTTCATGTTGATTTTGCCTTACTTCCTGTGCTAGTAACTGCACAGCAAGTAAATTGAATCTTCTCAACTGAGACACACACAGCAATGGAAACCCGAAAGAAGACCTGACCCTTCCAAAATCTAATAAAGCAAAGTGATTTTATTTCCTTTTTAACACCCATCTTTCACAAAGGAAGTGAAGTAAAATGTTCTCCATCGGGACTAAGACAACAAAAAAAATAAATAAAAAAGTCACACTTTCCCCATTAAATTAAAAGCTAACAAAAAAGTTTTCATTGGAGTTGGACTTCAATAAAAGTTTGAAACATGTGCTTAGTATTCCACTGTTACCTATAACATGTTACATAATGTTTTACTCAAGTTTTTCACATTTCAGCCCTTCATTATTTCTATTCCAAGCATAAACATACAAGTAATTTATTTATGCTACATTTATATATTTTTAATTTAAACCCTAATACCTAATTGTACTTAAAAATCCAAAAAATATAGAATGTCATATTATAACTGACTACAATTGGAAATGTACCAATGCAAAAACTAAAAAAAAACAGAAAGATTAAATAACACTGTATACTGAAGCACTTCAGTGTTGCAGTTCCCCGATTCCACCTCAGAGCGCCGCTGTTTGACCAATAAGGAGAAGAATACAGAACTGGAGATCCACTGGTATTTTCATCATTCACACACTGCAGATCTTTATGAAGAGGCACAGCCATTTTCTGGATTCTCTCTGAGCAGCTTAGCCTTTTTATTATTTTCACAAAAAATACCTACTTTTTTCTCTGTGGATTACAAATGAGAAATATCCTAAAGGACACTTTTGGAAAATGCTGAACATGGATAAGATGAAGAAACATTCACAGACATACAAAGAAATAAAATGGCAGGTAATTCTTTCCTTCTTTTTTTCCTGGTTGTGTCATTCAGTCTCAGGTCAGATTAATTATTCCATTGTAGAAGAAATGAGAAAAGACTCTGTTATAGCAAATATTGCAAAAGACCTGGGATTAGATATTAAACAGCTCTCATCAAGAAAGCTGCAAATTATATCACATATATCAGAGAAATATTTTTATGTGAATGTAGATAATGGAAATCTCTATGTGAAGGACAGGATAGATAGAGAGACACTGTGTGGGGCAGCACCTACCTGCTTCCTAACCTTTGATGCTGTGGTTGAAAATCCAATTAATGTTTTTAAAGTGAAAATAGAAATTCAGGATGTTAATGACAATCCTCCAGTGTTTTATCCTGAGAAGTTTACTATAGAAACTATTGAACTAGCATCACCAGGAACAAGGTTTGCATTACAAAATGCGGAAGATCTGGATATTGGTACTAATTCAGTACAGACATATAAACTCAGTGAAAATTCACATTTTACATTAAATCAGAAGATTAGCAGCAATGGATTTCAATCTCCTGAGCTTGTGTTAGAGAAATCACTGGATCAAGAATTACAAAATGTTCATGAACTGATTTTAACAGCTCTGGATGGAGGAAATCCCATGAGATCGGGAACAGCAGTAATACGAATCATTGTTACTGACGTTAATGATAATTTCCCAATATTTTCCCAAGAGGAATACAAAGTTAATGTAAATGAGAATAGTGTGATAAATACTACTATAATCAGTGTAAATGCAATGGACAGAGATGCTGGTACAAATGGGCAAATCACTTACTCCTTCAGCAAAACTTCAGGAAATGTTCATCCATCTGGCCTTTTTAGCATTCATTCCAAAAGTGGAGACATTACCATCAACAAAAAATTAGATTTTGAAGAGGCAACAAACTATGAACTGTCTGTTCAAGCTAAGGATGGAGGAGGCCTTGTTTCCCATTGTAAGGTATTGATAGATGTCATAGATGAGAATGACAATGCTCCAGAAATATCCATCAAATCCTTTTCTTCACCCATTCCTGAGGATACTGCACCTGGAACAGTGATAGCGCTAATCAGAGTCCATGATAAAGATTCATTAGAAAATGGAGAAGTGGACTGTAAGCTTACACAGGAAACGCATTTTAATCTAATTTTGTCATCCGACAGTTTTTATACAATTGTGACCACACGTTATATGGATCGAGAGAAAGTGTCTAATTATAACATCAAAATCATAGCTACAGACAGAGGATCTCCTTCACTTTCCAGTCAGAAAACTATGATACTGGAAATATCAGATGTTAATGATAATCCACCACTGTTTATGAAATCTACTTATGTTGCTTATGTACAAGAAAACAATTTACCAGGAGCCTCAATATACAGTATACAGGCTTTCGATGATGATACTGGAGACAATGCAAAAATTATTTATTCCATTTTCAACATAAATACACAAGATTTGCCTATAACTTCCTATTTTTCTCTTAATATAGAGACTGGAGTTATCTATGCCCAGAGATCATTTGATTATGAGCAGCACAAGGAGTTTTCAATAGAAGTGACAGCTAGGGACAATGGACACCCATCTCTCAGCAGCAACACAACATTGATTATTAAAGTACTAGATCAGAATGACAATGCACCAAAACTCTTATACCCATCCCCAGAGAGTGGAGCATCAGTGGGGTTTGAGATGGTCCCTTTTGGTGCTGAGCCTGGATCATTAATAACAAAGGTGGTTGCAGTGGATGCAGACTCTGGACATAATGCTTGGCTCTCGTATCATTTCACACAAGTATCTGAACCATTTTACTTTACCATTGATGAACATACAGGAGAAATTCGAACACAACATGTTTTTGAAGAGAAAGATGTACTGAATCACAAGTTTGTAGTGATGGTAAGGGACAATGGGATTCCATCTCTCTCTGCTACAGTTACCATCACTCTTGTTGTTGCAGATAATTTCCAACAGGTAGCCCCTAAATTTGTCAATCACTTCCTTGATGAAGAGACTCAGTCCAATCTGCAGCTGTACTTGGTAATTGCCCTAGCAGTCATTTCTTTGCTATTTATCATAACTGTCATGTTGGCTGTTATATCTAAATGTAGGAAGTCGAAACCATTCCCAGTATATGGGCCGGTCAGTTCAAATTTATATCCTCAAGTTGATCCTAGGATGTTGTCTCAATATGCCAGTGGAACACTAACACTTCCCTACTCTTACAATGTTTGTGTGGCTTTGGATTCTGGGGAAAGTGACTTTACATACGTGAAAACTAATCAAAATGTCCCAGTGGATAATCTTATTGATGCTGATGATTCAGGTCTTGGAAATGAAAGTTTAAAGACGGCTTTACCAACTAGCAGTCAAATTCAGGTGAGTTTTTGAAAACTTTAAGTGCTGACTCCTAGGAAACTCACATTTTATAATACTCTAGAGAAATAGCAATATATCTATATTTTGTCTCACTTGTCACATTTGGAATAAGTGACCTAACAGTTGCCTAACAAATTATCTTGGTATAACAAAAATTAAGTTTGAGTGTGTGACCTGGCTAGTATATTTTAGTTTAGGCAAGTGCTTGTCCTTAAGTACGTTTTTCAGCACTTGGAATCACCATTTGGATATATAAACAATAAAAGTGAAGCGCTAATCAATATAATATATAAATATCTTCATATGCATAAACATATCCCTATATACCTTACATGTGCAAATATCCCCACATGAACTTTAAAATATATTGCTGTGTGAATATAATATACGCAGTGCAAAATATCAAATAAAAAACATAAATTCTAAGGTTCAAAAACCTTAAGAAGTGAATTAGTCCTCATTCATAATACATGCCAAGTCCACAAAGTACTGTAATGCACACAAATTAATAAAGCGTTTTTTTTTTTTTATGTAAATTACAGCATTTTGTGGACTTGGCATATTTTATGAAAGAGGACTATCTTTTTCTTAAGGTTTTGGTACCTTGGTATTCATGCTTTCTTTTTTTTTTTTGGTATTTAGCACTACATACATTATATTCACACAGCAATTTATTTTAAGGTTTGCATGGGGATATTTGCAGATGTATGATATACAGGAGCATGTTTTTTTGCAGTATATGAAGGTATTTATATAATATATTGATTAGTGATAATCTTGCATTGTTCATATACTCATGGATTATACGGTATGTCACTTAAATATTTAGTTTAAATTTAGGGCACTACACCACATTATAGTTTTTATTCACATGGTATAAAAATTGATTCTGTACTTTTGGATACAGGTGGATGAGTTAAAACCTATGTAACCTTTTTTTTAATGCTGTGTCTGGGAAAAGTAACGCTCGCAATTTGGTCAGGTGACCATTGTCACTGAGAGACAATACAGGGAAATAAAAGACTCCAGGCTTTCACTGGATCAAGACAAAGACACATCTTCCAATGGAGATGCTTGTTCTGCTGAGAACTGTCAAAGGAAGGATTCCTCTACATTTTAGGGAGGCTTCCACTTTCATCTTCTTGTGTCTCTGGAAGTAGAATGTGCAAGAAAATGAGTATGGGGTGTCGGACCATGGGTGCATATAAGAGACGCTGGCACTTTGCCCTGTTTGGGCAATGCACAGTGTTTTGTTAACCACAAGGAAACTCATAGCATGATGAAAGGCTTAACACAGCTGCTGTAATGCTCCTATATTAATGAAAATTATATGATTATCAACTAAGACGAGGAACTACAGTGCGGGCTTTACCTCAATTTTTGTGGAGTAAATGCAGAGGAGTTGGTGGTTCCGCCCTTGCTTTAAGAACCAGGGGTTTAGAATGTTACCCCATGACCTTCAAAATTGGCTAATTTGCTGGGACAACTGTTTTATTTTTGCTTTGCACATATGTTGATTTGCTGAAATTGTCTAAGTGAATAAAAGACCAGTATTAAATGTGATACAGACTGTAGCCCGTGATGTAATTGTAGGTATTTTATTGATTTTTGAAAGAAAAATAAATACTTATAACATCTGCTGGCCAATAAAAGTAATTTAGTGACTGATAATTGTACTTAGGTGTAATTTTTTTTTCTGTGATTATGAATAGTAAATACACATTTGTGTACTGTATTTAAAGGTCTACTCACATCAGCAGCTGTGCTAAACACAGTCTCTAGTGTGTGGTAGGATGACAACAGTGCCAATTGCACCAATCTTAGTGCATGTCAGTATTTACCTTTTTTTCTTTTAAAAAAACATTGTTGAAATAATACAATGTAATATTTCATTACATTTTATTGGACACAGCACAGTGCAAGGTGGAGGATTGCATTATGCTGTAAAAAGTACTGCAAGCACGATTTTTTTTTCATCTAACACATCGCAATGCAAAGCAACGTGACGGTATGAACTTGTCTGGTAGAAGTAACATACAACCCGATTTGCGACTTCAGGAAATTTGATAATAACTACATGTTTGTAAGAAATTATGACTATTTAGATATGTGGAGTAAGTATGTGGAAAAAAGGTAATTTGATATTGTGTTTTAAGTTTTTATATATTTCATTTTTCTTACAAGCAAGTTTATTATTACCCCTGGTTATGT
Organism: Aquarana catesbeiana; assembly: GCF_042186555.1. Classification (NCBI taxonomy): domain Eukaryota; kingdom Metazoa; phylum Chordata; class Amphibia; order Anura; family Ranidae; genus Aquarana; species Aquarana catesbeiana. The sequence goes on from NC_133326.1 coordinate 471,785,688, forward strand.
GTCTGGTACACTTGCTATCTATCTATCTATCTATCTATCTATCTATCTATCTATCTATCTTTTTATATAAAAATCCTTTGAAATTACCAGATTTTTTCATAAAATGCTTCTAAAATGCTGTCTGATCTCCAGCTCCATAATAATAATAATAATAATAATAGACATACACAATCAGTTTAAAGCTCAAAGCCATCTTTTGACATACTTTACAAATGAACTATGTCCCTCACTAACATGTGAGGCCGCTGGGTGTGAAGTATAAACTGTATGCAGCTGCGGCTATCACAGCGGCGGGCAGCCATGTATTCTTTTAATGAATACAATGCTTCCTCTGATTGGCTGAGTCAGAGATTGTCAGAGATCATCAGCCTGCCTCTCTGACTGTCAACCAGAGGAAGCTTTGTGGCAGTGATAGAATACATTGCTTTTTCTGATTGGCTGTAGGCCACTGTAAGAGACTCTACTGTGTTCCAGGTATGAGACTAGAAGTCTCACTCAAACCCAGAGCACAGTGCGGTATTCTGTATGTAGCCGCAGCTACATACAGTTCATACCACACATCCAGCTGCCTCACATGTTAGTGAGGGACATCGTTTGTATGTGCCGAGCTGGTCCAAAGTATGTAAAGCATGACAAAAGATGGAGTTCAGCTTTAAACTACGCACCCACAATGATAATATCTATACTGGTTAAACATTAACATCTGGAAAAGAAGAGTACCTAGTAGAACCTTAGTGTCCCTTAGCTACTGAGTAGACTTTTAAAATGGTTAGGAGGACCATTCCTAAGACCATTCCTACTTAAAAACTGTTTCAGTAAATTGTGTTGGGCTGGGATTTCTTGCAGAAATGCTCTCTTTGAGTTATGCACAAATATACAGAATACAGCATACAGAAAACAGAATACTTTATTAATCCCAAAGGGAAATTGGTGAATCTGATTGGTATCTGAGTAGGGTTGAAGTCTGGACTCTAACATTGTAATTTCAAATACACATTTTCTTTTGTGGTATATCCAGGTGATCTTTTGCGGGCAGCAGATATTTTCAAGAGTAGTCTTTTTTGTAGGGTGTTCTACAGTACCATTCTTATTTAGTTTTTGCATGGCGGATATTTGATTTTGCAAATTCCTGAGATTTTCTGAAGGAAAAAAAGACAGAAAGTAGTAGGCAAAGTGAAATGCCTTGTCCATCATAAATGAAAGTATATTTATTTTTGTATTAGCAAGAAAGTGATGATATATCTGATAAAATAGTGTGTTGGAAAAAAGTATGCTTTGTAACTTTTTTGTTTATTGCGTGCTTTGCAGAGTACAGTTAAGCTACGCTCACATAAATGTGGGTGTGCGTGTAAATCACACGCATTCCCACACCCACATGCAGCCATACACAAAAGGCAGTGCTGCACAGAAAATGTGCAAGGGTGCCTTTTAACGCTTAATGGCACCCCTATGCACTGAAACACGCTGTGCTGTTTTCTGCATACAAAAATGCATGGTGCAAAAACACTGTGTGATTTCCGTGTGGCCATATTTTATAAAAGGTGCAGAAACCTTTTCCTTGCAGAAAACTCAGGCACAATAGGCTGCTCGTGCTACCACGGCATGCAGAGCCACATACATGTGAACCGGGCCTTAAAGTGACTTAGTGAGCTTGCAACAGAATGTCTCACCTACTTGGTTTTTAAAGTAACACCCAATCTGAACCAGAAAAGCTATCCATGGATAGTGCTGTGTAAGTTTTAGTGCTTCATCAGCAGAGGGGTTAGTGATTCTTGCCAGTAGGTGGGGTGACACAGGAGTAACTTTTCTTGAGTACAAATTATTTGTAGTGAGTATTCAGCTAATGCTGCCCAGGAAACATGTAACTAGACATGGCTTTACTCAAAAGCATTCATGCAATGTACTGGTTTTAAAGCAATATTTAATTACTAATGTTTAGATACAACATACTTATAGAATTTATTTTTGTTTAACTCCTGCTATAATTACCTATTACCTATTCTACAAACTGTGAAGCATCTAACCAACTGTACTAGCATACAGTCTTATAGGCTGTACATTGAAGTATACCAGATTGTCAGAAAAGTCTGCTAATAGAAAAAACATACCTGATGGTTAGATAATGTGCTAATAAGAAGGTATTAAAAAGTGTACAAATAAACCGCATCATGAATAAACTAGTAACAAGTCTTACATTTTTCACACTTAAACTGATTTTAAAGCTTAACTCCAGCCTAAACTTTTTCAGATAGATTGGAGAAAGCTAAGAACCTCTTCCAAGTTTGTATTACTGTCTCTGTCCTGTTCAGGTAGATTTTATCGTACTTCTTGTCCTAATTACTACACAGCAAGTAAAAGGAATCTCCTCAACTGGAACACATACAGCAAGGGAAACCTTACAGCAGATTTAAACCATTCTTATATTTAATAAAGTAAGGTGATATTATTTCCTTTAGTGCACCCATTAGATTAGGGAGCATTAGGGAGCATTACCATCCTCCCCTAGTGATCACACAGGAAGTGAAGAAAAATGTCCTCAATGGGAACAAAGACAGCAATAAAAATTCCAACTTCCCTCACAATGTTAAAAGCTAACAAAAAAGTTTTGGTTTGAGTTGGGTTTCAATAATAGTGTTTTTGAAATATACAGTATGGTCAATATGCTATTGTTACCTATACTCATTACTTTAATGTAAAGAAATATTTTGCATATCTAAACAAATCTAATATAATATTGGACTTTGGGCTAACTGCCATATAATTGACATTGTATCAATGCAAAGACTAAAAACAGAAAGATTGAACAGTACTGTGTACTGAAACATTTCAGTGTTGCAGTTCCTCACTTATACCTCAGAGCGCCGCTGTTTGACCAATAAGGAGAGGAATACAGAACTGGAGATCCACTGGTATTTTCATCTTTCACACACACTGCAGATCTGCGTGAAGAGGCACAGCCATTTCTGGATTCTCTCTGAACAACATACATGAATTATTATTTTCACAAAAATACATCCTTTTTTTCTCTGTGGATTACAAATGCTGAATATCCTAAATGGACTCTTTTGGAACATGCTGAACATGGAAGAGATGAAGCACCATTCACAGATATACAAAAGGATAACATGGCAAGTGATATTTACCTTCTTATTTTCCTGGCTGTGTCATTTAGTCTCAGGTCAGATTCATTATTCTATTGTAGAAGAAATTAGAAAAGACTCTGTTATAGCAAATATTGCAAAAGACTTGGGATTAGATATTAAACAGCTCTCATCGAGAAAGCTGCAAATTATATCACATATATCAGAGAAATACTTGTATGTGAATGTAGATAATGGAAATCTCTATATGAAGGACAGGATAGACAGAGAGACTCTGTGTGGGGCAGCACCTACCTGCTTCCTAACCTTTGATGTTGTGGTTGAAAATCCTTTTAATATTTTTAAAGTGAAAATAGAAATTCAGGATATTAATGACAATCCTCCAGTGTTTTATCCAGAGACTTTCACTATAGAAACTATTGAACTAACATCACCAGGAACAAGATTTACATTACAGCATGCAGAAGATCTGGATATTGGTGTTAATTCAGTACAGAAATATAAACTTAGTGACAATTCACATTTTACACTAAGTCAAAAGATTAGCAGTGATGGATTTATATCTCCTGAGCTTGTTTTAGAGAAATCACTGGATCAAGAATTACAAAATGTTCATGAACTCATTTTAACAGCTTTGGATGGAGGAAATCCTGTAAGATCTGGAACAGCTGTGCTACAAATCATTGTTATTGATGTTAATGATAATTTTCCAATATTTTCCCAAGAGGTATACAAAGTTAGTGTAAGTGAGAATACTGCAGTAAATACTACTATAATCAATGTAAATGCAACTGACAGAGATGCTGGTACAAATGGGCAAATCACCTACTCCTTCAGCAAAACATCAGGAAATGTCCATCTTTCTGGGCTTTTTAGTATTCATCCCAAAAGTGGTGGAATCAAAATCAACAAAATGTTAGATTTTGAAGAGACAGCAAACTATGAACTGTCTGTTCAAGCAAAGGATGGAGGAGGAATTGTTTCCCGTTGCAAGGTTTTGATCGAATTGATAGATGAAAATGACAATGCTCCAGTGATATTCATCACCTCATTATCTTCCCCTATTCCTGAGAATTCTACATCTGGACAAATGATAGCTCTAATCAGAGTCCATGATAAAGATTCAAGAGAAAATGGAGAAGTGGAATGTGAGCTCACAGGGGAAGTGCCTTTTAATTTAGTTTTGTCTTCTAGCAGTGTGTATACAATTGTGACAACAGGTCCTTTGGATAGAGAAAAAGTGTCTAATTATAACATACAAATTGTAGCCACTGACAGAGGATCTCCTCCACTTTCCAGTCAGGAAACCATCAAACTGGATATTTCAGATGTTAATGATAATCCCCCACTATTTATAGAATCTACTTATGTTGCTTATGTACAAGAGAACAATTTACCAGGTGCCTCAATATACAGTATACAAGCATATGATCGTGATACTGGGGACAATGCTAAAATTATATATTCCATTTCAAACAAAAAGATGGAAGATCTTTCCATGGCCTCCTATTTATCTTTTAATATAGACACTGGAGTTATCTATGCCCAGAGAACATTTGATTATGAGCAGCACCAGGAGTTTGTAGTAGAAGTAACAGCTAAGGACAATGGACATCCATCTCTCAGCAGCAACACAACATTAACTGTCAAAGTAATAGATCAGAATGATAATGCACCAAAACTCTTATACCCATCCATAGAGAGTGGAGGATCAGCTGGGTTTGAGATGGTCCCTTTTGGTGCTGAGCCTGGATCAATAATAACAAAAGTGGTTGCAGTGGATGCAGACTCTGGACATAATGCTTGGCTCTCTTATCATTTTGCACAAATAGCTGAGCCATCTTACTTCAGCATTGATGAACATACAGGTGAAATTCAAACACAACATGTTTTCCATGAGAAGGATACACTGAGTCATAAGGTTGTGGTGATGGTAAAGGACAATGGGATTCCATGTCTCTCTGCTACAGTTACCGTCACTCTTGTTGTTGCAGATAATTTCCAAGAAATAGTTCCTAAATTTGTCAATCACTTCCCTGATGAAGATTCTCAATCCAGTTTGCAGTTGTACTTGGTAATCGCCCTAGCTGTAATATCTTTGCTATTTATTATAACAGTCATGTTGGCTGTTATATCTAAATGTAGGAAGTCTAAACCATTCCAGGTGTATGGACCCGTCAGGTCAAATTTATATCCTCCAGTTGATCCCAGGATGTTGTCTCAATATGCCAGTGGAACACTAACACTTCCCTACTCTTACAATGTTTGTGTAGCTTTGGATTCTGGAGAAGGTGATTTTACATACATGAAAACTAATCAAAATGTCCCTGTGGATAATCTGATCGATGCTGATAATTCTGGTCTTGAAAATGAAAATTTAAAGGAGGCTTTGCCAATTAGCAGTCAAATCCAGGTGAGTTTTTGAAAATGGAAAGCACTGTCCATTTTCTCTCCTAAGAGCCTTACATTTTATTACACTCCAGAGAAATTTCAATAAGTCTGTACTTTGTCTCAACTATCATGATTGAGATAGGTGATCTAACAGTTACCTAACAAATTATTTTGGTATAGGAAAGATTAAGTATAAACGTAACGGTTGGAAAAGTAAAGCAGCCCGATGATTATGTAAAAAATAATCTATTCCCCCATCAACATGGACTCTCCCCCTCCCACAATGCTATTCTGTCTTGCGAGAGGTGAGTCTTCCCTGCAGGCTGAACACAATGATCGCTGCTGGCAGGTATAGCCAGTGATCGCCTGTAAAAAATCTGCCAGGCTGCTCGAACTGAAATCAATCAATAGATTGACTTCAGCACAACCAACCTGCACATAGATGGATCGTATCTTGGCCAGTCCTTCCTGAACCAGCCAAGATTCGATCCATCTATGGCTGGCTTAAAATTTACTGATGATTACAGGGGAAAGAGAGGCTTTAGAAAAAAATGTGAGGACTAAGGCAATATTCAAGTGTGTCTACAGCCAAAAATATTTATTTCCTTTGCTATTCCATAACAATTACCTATTTATCCTGCAAACTGCCTGTTCATTCAGACACTTCCGGTGTTGGATAAACAATGCTATGGTATTTCCTCATAAATGTATGGTGACCCAATGCTGTCAGCACTGGAAGCTTCCATATCTAATTGCAACATGATGGAGCACAATGGAAGCTTTCTCTTGTTTAGGCATTATGACAAGGCTTCTTTAACCATAGGGAATCTTGTGTCATGATAAAAGTCTTAACAAAGCAGCTGTAATTTCCATATTTCTATGAGAATTCAATGGTTATGGAATCAGGTGGGGAACTACAGTGTGGACATCATCTCAGTTATTGTGGCGTAAATGGACAGGGGTTGGTGGCTAAGCCCCTGCTTTAAAAACCATGAGTTTAAAGTTTTACCCCATGCCCTTCAAAATGGGCTTGGCTAATTTGCAGGGATAACTGTGTTTCATTCTGTTATGCACATTGATATGTTGATTTACTGTAATAGTCAAAGTAAATTAAAGGCGGTTATTAAATGTAGTCCAGACTGTAGAACTTGATATACTGATGGTTACTTTATTGATTTTTATAGGAAAAAGATATACTTATAACTTCTGCTGACCAATAAATGTAATTTTGCGATTGGTAATTATATTTAGGTTTGATTGTATTTTTTTCTGAGGTTACAAATAGTAAATAAATATTTGTGTACTATATACTGCAGTTAAAACTTGCTTAGGCAAATAGACATACAAGCTAAGATGTGTGACTCCAGTATGTTTGATCATAACTATGTGTTTGTAAGATACTTTGACTATTTAGATATTTGGAATAAAATGCTTAGATATTGTGTTTTCAGATGTTTTTTCAAATCACATTTTTCTTAAAGGCCGCTGTCTATCTGTATACAATCCTTTAAATTTACCAGATTTATTCATGAAAGTCTGACCCCCAGCTAAGTCACAGTAACAGTTACACACAGTCAGTTTAAATTACACACACAACATTAAAATCTATAACTTCTTACTTTTTTTTATTATTAATTCTTTATTAAGAACAAGGCAAGAGGCATGAGGTAGGGAGAGGTCGCAGGTAGCTGCCACTGTCGACCAGTATCTCAATACCGCATGCACTAAAGGCAATAACCCCTAAAGAGAGGGGGGGGGGGGGGGACGGGGGGACTATTCCGGTACCAGGTATAATCAATATTAATGGTAAAAGGTAATAGTGACAAAAACAATAATAAAATATAAAAATTCCATTTTAATAGAAAACATGATTAAAAGATTGTAACAATAACACATACAGTTGCAATTAAAAACGGGAGCAATGCATACAACCAATTAAATTACAACTTGTAGTGAGGTAGACACAAATAGAGCTTGGATTCTCGACCGGTTTCGCGGTTTCACCGCTTCCTCAGGAGAGCAATATCTGTGGTGCAACATACAGTAATTGTAGTAAATACAATCATGCAAAGATTATACAAAAACATGAGAAAGCAGCAAAAACATTAAATAATACATTATATAATATACAATATAGATAGAAAAAGGATGGGCTCATCCGTTCTATGGTTGCCTGTGGGTACGCATGGCCCCAAGTGATTCCCCCCGCGGCGAACACAGGGGATGACTAAACAGACCCTGGATTAATAAATTGTATAATGAGGTAGAGTAAATGAATGAGGAATCAATCAAGGGAAGGAGTAGGGTGGGGGGGTGCCAGTGATGTGTTTTTAAAAAAATCAAACAGTGTGCAAGTGAGGGGGAAAACCACGGGGGGTGTGTGTGAATATAGGAAAGTGGGGGGGAGGGAAGGGGGGGAGAAGGGGAAGGGAGAGAAGGGGGGGGGAAAGGGGGAGGGGGGGAAAGGGGAGGGGGGTAGAAGGGGGGGGAAAGGGGAAAAGGAGGGAGAGGGAGGGGGAGGGGGGGGGGGAAAGGGGGGGGAAAGAGGGGGGGAAGGGAAGAGGGGAAAGGGAAGGGGGGGGGGAAAGGGGGGAAAAAAAGGGGGAGGAAAAAAGGGGGGGGGAGGGGGGGAAAAGGGAAGGGGGGGGGAAAGAGGGAAGGGGAAAGGGAAAAAAGGGAAGGGGAAGAGGGGGGACGGTAAGATGGGTAAGAGGAAACCCCACGGGTGAGGTGTGTGGGGAACAAGGTAAAAAGGAGTTGCACACATAGATATGAAACTGGCACTCACCCCTAAAGTGCATAGACATGCGCATGGACTTGAATGAGGACCAAATGCAGATGATCGTATAATGGATGGAATGAGGCCACTGGTTGTTATTGGGCAGTGAACAGGATCCCCCCAAGTACAGCTGGAGTGCTTGGTATGCACTCAAAGAAGTTACTCTACCTCATTATACAATTTATTAATCCAGGGTCTGTTTAGTCATCCCCTGTGTTCGCCGCGGGGGGAATCACTTGGGGCCATGCGTACCCACAGGCAACCATAGAACGGGTGAGCCCATCCTTTTTCTATCTATATTGTATATTATATAATGTATTATTTAATGTTTTTGCTGCTTTCTTATGTTTTTGTATAATCTTTGCATGATTGTATTTACTACAATTACTGTATGTTGCACCACAGATATTGCTCTCCTGAGGAAGCGGTGAAACCGCGAAACCGGTCGAGAATCCAAGCTCTATTTGTGTCTACCTCACTACAAGTTGTAATTTAATTGGTTGTATGCATTGCTCCCGTTTTTAATTGCAACTGTATGTGTTATTGTTACAATCTTTTAATCATGTTTTCTATTAAAATGGAATTTTTATATTTTATTATTGTTTTTGTCACTATTACCTTTTACCATTAATATTGATTATACCTGGTACCGGAATAGTCCCCCCGTTTTCCCCCCCCCCCCCCTCTTTAGGGGTTATTGCCTTTAGTGCATGCGGTATTGAGATACTGGTCGACAGTGGCAGCTACCTGCGACCTCTCCCTACCTCATGCCTCTTGCCTTGTATAAGATATTTGGGATGAAGGTACATGTATTTGTTTATATGTCCTTTTGATTTAAAACGCTCCCCCTTCCCTCTTTATTAAGAACCACTTTATTAAGATACTCCTCCTTTCCCCTAACTCCTTCCCATATCCTAGTATGCAAAGCTTAGAGTCTATCTCCAGTGTCTTCCTGTATATTTTATTTACTGTATCAATAACTCCCTCCCAATATCGAAATAACTTTGGGCATCTCCACATCATGTGTATAAGGTCTCCAGTTCCCTGGCATCTAGGGCAGTTGGCATCAGCTCTTTTACCAACTTTAAACAGTCTCTTAGGGGTATAATAAGTTCTATGTATCAACATCAAGCGTGATACTTTATGTGAAGGGGAGACTGATACCAATGGTTCCAGCTCCAATATCCTTTTCCATTGTTCCTGAGTTATCTCCCCTACAGCCTCTTCCCATCTTCTCCTCCCATTTGTAAGTTCTGAACCCATGCATATTTTAATAAGTATCTGTTCATATAACATGGAGATAAGTCCTCTAGTCTTATCCGCTACCATTATCCTTTGGAGAAGGGGCGTTTTATTCCATACTAGTGGATGTATCCTAAACTGGGCCGCTAATGCATGTCTAATCTGTAAGTATCTATAAAATGAATTATTTGGTATATTGTATTCTTTTCTCAGATCCAGGAATGTTTTCATAATGTTTCCATCATAAAGTTGTATCAACCTATTTATGCCCTGTGTTTCTCACTCTTTATCCCTTTCTATTAATGCTAATTCCTGCAAATTTTTATTATTCCAAAGAGGGGTGAGCTCCAACATCCCTGTGTATCCCATAAGTACTTTAACTGTTTTCCAGCTCTTTATAACTGCCTTTATTGTAGGATTGTTTTTTTTAATTTGAATTTTTTTAAACCATTTATTACAAATCCACATCGGTGAGTTATGTAGCAGATACAGCAATTGTGGCATTCATATCATTTTAATCAGACTACATCGGCCTGCCACCGATGGGAGGAAGCCGGCTCCAGATTTTACATTTTTGCTTGA